>NC_064642.1:727244054-727547084 GCF_023864345.2 Schistocerca serialis cubense
ACTCACTTTTTGTCCAGGATTATTTGTTGCTGAGATGTCAAGTATGCTTTCGCAATCATTTATGGTTTGAGTTGGCTCATAAACTAGTAGTTCAAAACAATTTTTTTATAAAGCATTCAGTACAATTTCAGATGACTTTTTATGCCTGCTGTAGGTTATAAACGTAAAATTTTTCCAGCATATCAAGGGTAGGTTGAAGTCATCGCCGACTAAAACTGTATAAGTGGGTTGCCTATTTTAAATTAGACTCAATTTTCCTTTGAACTGTTCAGCAACTATATCTTCTGAGTCAGGGGTCAGTAAAACGATCCAGTTAATAGTTTAGTCCGATTTTCAATTATAACCTCTAGCCATACTACTTTGTGGGAACTATTTACTTCAATTACCCTACAAGGCATTCTGACAGCATTAAAAACTCCATCATCAACTGTATTTAATCTATCCTTTCTGAACACAGTTGGATGTTTGAAAAAACTTCATCTGATCTTATTTCCAGCTTTAGCCATCTTGAGCTTCCATGCTCTCTATTAGGGCTTGGAGCTCTAGTTCTTTCCCAACAGAGCTACAACAATGTAAAATACCGATCATTTCTAGAACTAACTTACTATGTTTTGCCTGTCCCCATTCAGACAGACACTTTTTCTCTGGTTCCCTGAAACCCCCTAACCAAAAAAGCCGCCCAGTCCCTTCCACACAGACCCTGCTACCTGTGTAGCCACTTCCTGCGTATAGTGGACTCCTGACCTATTAAGTGAAACCCAGAAACCCACCAGCTGGTGGCGCAACCTACATGGTCACAGAACCACCTGAGCCTCTGATTCAGACTCTCCACTCGGCTCTGCACCAAAGGACTACAATCGATTTTCTATGGACTATCGTTATAATTGTTATTAATATTGTGAACAGGATTTACATTAAGATCAATTAAATTTTGTTCATCCGGTTTGAGATAATTCATTAAATTTTCTGTGTTAGCAACTGATCGAAGTTCATTTACATTTTTATATTTTAGTTCTCTCTTCTCCATTTCATTATTCGTTTCTTTCCATTTAAAATACTCAATACATTCCATTAGACCTTCTCTATTTACATTTGAACAACCATTTTGTCTGCAATAATTTTCTAAATGTTTGTAACTCAATCCATACTTTCTTTCACTATAATTTTCCACATTTTTAAATAACTCAACTTTATAGTCTATTTTTTTTGTTTGTATTTATATAGAATTTAATTCGATTGTTAGTTTTATTAAAACTTTTACCATTAAAATGTATCTTTGGGATTTTAGGCCTGATGGTTCTAATTTATCAGTAATAGAATTTATTAGATTTATAAATTTTTAAATGATAAAATAAAAATTCGATTCTCTCAATACAGGCAAATGAATATTGGTGATTCTTATTGACAAAGAATAAAATTTATTAGCTTTGAAAATTTTTAAATGAGAAAATTGAATTTGGATATAGGAAAATGAGATGTTTTGATTGGGGAAAACTGCTAAATTAGATTCTTGATTGGAAAACTGGAATTTTTACACCAGTATGGTCTTTGGTCCACAACTCTCTCCAATATAATACTTAAAAATAATAGAGGATTGAGTATCACTGTAGAAGAGCTTATTGTCTGTCTATAAAACTTAGAAACCTTTGCAGATATAGTCATGGTATGCCGATCTGAGTGCCACATGACTACAGGAGTAGATGCAGCTTACACATGGAGAACATATTTGGATAAAGGAGGAGTTGTTACACATATTAAAACTGAACCACATATATATATACATACATACATACATATATATATATATATATATATATATATATATATATATATAGAGAGAGAGAGAGAGAGAGAGAGAGAGAGGGGGGGAGAGAGAGAGAGAGAGAGAGAGAGAAATAAGTAGGTTTCGTAGGGGTCACCACACAGCAGTCTGAGATTGTGAATTAATCCTGAAAAATAATTCACTTTTAATTGTGACTCTATATAAATCTCTCTGTGAAATTTTGAACTGCTTATGAGAAAGCTGGGTTCTTTAGTATCCTTTATTTACTCCTTTTTTGTGTTCATGACTATATCATGCTTTTTTAATTTGAAGTCTCGATCTGAAGCCTCTTCTTTGTTTAGTCCTCTTGTGTTCCGTCTACTTACCTTAATCGTTCCTAAAACGCCAAGTCTCTTGCCCTTTTGTTGACTAGTTCATCATCTTTTAAATCCATCTGGCCTTCTCTATACGTGGAGTAAGTGTGGATGTCCCTTAGTAGAGCAATGAGGCCTGATGAACTGCTCAATTTTTTGTTACGTTTTTCTTCTTTTATGGGAGCTGAACTATGGACAATCGTCAGAGTCTCAACTGCCACGAATTTATTTCCCATGCTAGACCTGAAAGGGTTGCCTGTTACACCATCTTTGTCGCATCAGAGTCCCTCTCTTCCATCATCATAGCCGTTTCCGTCTTTGTCGCCACTCTGACCAGCGGCCACTAAGAGGTAGTGTCGTTTGCCGCGAAGGATTAGCCGAGCGGTCTAAGGCGCTGCAGTCATGGACTGTGCGGCTATTCCTGATGGAGGTTCCAATACTCCCTTGGGCATGGGTGTGTGTGTTTGTCCTTAGGATAATTTAGGTTATGTTTTTTTAAGCTCAGGGACTGATGACCTCAGCAGTTATGTCCCATAAAATTTCACACACATTGGAACACTTGTAGTGTCATTTGGAATCAGGTGATCCCCCTTTCCTGAACTAGGCTTGGAACTAGTTATGCCGTTGATGTATATTCTCGCCAAGGAAAGTCTAATAAAATCAAACATCTGCCTTACTTTGAGTAAAACATTTCTAAGAATGTCTCTAGTACTGTATTATATTGTAGTGAACCATGACATGTGGTAAACCCGGAGAGGAAATGATGAAAGCATTTGAGATGTTGATATTAGGTGGATGGATTAGAAATGCAGAGATCCTCCGCAGATTTGATAAGGAAAATTATAGAAGCAATGTTGAGAAGTAGGGACAGATGATGGAATATGTGTTAAAGACATCGAGGAATAACGTCCAAGGTACTAGAGGGAGATGCAGAGGATAAAAGCTGTAGAAGAAGACAGATACTGGAATATATCCAACAAATAATTAAGGACGTCTTTGAGGGGGGCAGGGAAAAGCACTGAAAGTTTTCGCATGAAAACTCCGTGGTTTTGTTGAGTTGTAAAATCCCCAAAGCTTGAAGTGCCTAATTCGGATCTCCAAGAAGGGTGGGGGGGGGGGGGGGAAGGGGGCAGGACTGAGAGGAGTCTTTAGATCAACATCATAGAGAAAATTTGCCATGAGCAGAATGAGAAACGAGCACAGATTACCTGGATATTCTTGGTCTTGGTATTAATCACTGGAGAGAAACTGACATTTCGTAACCCAGGGAAGGATCACTGTGTAATTTTCAGGGAGTAGTGAGCAAAACAGAAATGGTGTTGCAGTATCATTCCTAGAAATACAACTAACTGTTTTACCAGCTATAAACCAGTTAATGACAGAATCATTTCTATCGAATTGAATGCTTCTTCAGGTAAACTCAACATCATGCCGATCTATGCTCTAACTACTGTAGCGTCGGACAAAGGGATACAAGAGTTATATGAATAACTGGAACAAGTCCTTAGTAACATCTGTAACTAAGAACAGCCAATAAAACTAGGAGATTTCAGTGCAAAACTTGATGGTAGTACCCAGACATGCACTTACAATCTGTGGTTACAGCTGATAATTCAAGTGAGAACAATAAACAAGGCAGGTACTTGTAGTATTACTGTGAAAGAAATGACGTGTATATTTGTAACACTATTTTCCAGCATCACCCAAGACGACTGTAAACCTGGATATCAACTGGTGATAGATTTAGAAACGAGAATGATTTAATCTTGGGGCGAAGATTTTGGTCTTGGACTGTGAGACCATTCCTGGAGCTGACTATGGAAATGAGCACAATCTGCTGCCTATGAAATTACAGATTAAGCTCAACTCCACGAAGAAGACCATAGAAAGACATTTAAGACTCGCAAACAAGGAACAGATTTGGCAAACATGAAAGACAAAACATCAGGGTGCTCTTAGCCAGCAGCGGAGGTGAACTTATCGAAATAGTAACAAAATTAACGAAAATCATATGGATGAGACATCAAATCAGCAATTCGAAACTCACGGCAATTGATCGGTGTGCACAGATCCAACTCACTAGTCGATAAAAGCAAATGGAAGTCCTGAATTCTTTCATTTACCTTTGGTTAAACATCTGCGACAGGGGAAGCTGTGAAGATGAGATCAGAAGACGGATCACACTGAGCGATTGAATTTGAAGAACTTACCTAAAGACGAGAGAACAGAGTGATAACGAATGGCACAAAAATCTGGCTTGTTGACACACTCATGTTTTCTGTATTCTGTTATGCCTGAGAAACATGGACTGTTAAGGCGAGGGACAACCAGTGTACTGATGTATTTGAGCTTTAATGATAGCGCTGAATGCTGTGCATAATATGAATCGAAACTCAGTATTCTCGTGCCAGCCGAACGTTTCTCCAGTTATTTGGCCACATTGTGAGGAGATTCAGCTGTGATCGATACAAACAGGGAACTAGGTAGGCATTAACAGGATACCAAAGTGAAATACTCCAAACTAGTGGAAGAACAGCATTAAGATTTGCCCGTGAGTGTGGAAACTAAATTGTGAATGTTAGCCATAGTTGCCTTGAACGTGACGGAAGGAGATTAGAAGACGACACTACATCACGGTTAGCACCGGCGCTGGGGTTGGAAGAAGACGGTGTATCACTGCAAGTTATCTGAAAGCTACTGAGCGCGCTCAAAGGCGCCCAGGCCCCACTTGAGCTACTGCTGTAGGCGATAGCCGTCGCCATCCTTACAGCCTTACCCGCTGCTGCTGCCTGCATTACATTGCAACGCGTAGCATCAGGTATGCTGGTAAACCGCGCGGGCATCTTTCGTCGAGGTCCAGCAATTAAGTCAAGAATATTTTAAGTATTTGATAACTACTTGTAACAGGCTATTAGAAATGGAATCTGCTGATAAGTATGACGTGAAAGTTAATATGAAACCAGTCGCTGGCGAAGAATCCTCCGAAATAGAAATTAGAAATAACAAGGATGGCTCTTTCGGAATGATAAATTGAAAATCGGGCGGCTATTTGTCAAAAGCAGAATCGGAGGTAAATTTCAGTGTTACTGCGAAGTTTAAATCAATTACTAGTCTTGGTGTAACTGAAGCTGAAGTGGAAACAGAAAAAGTAGAATTACTACAGTTATCAGATAATGAAACTGAGTTCAGTATTTCTGAAACTCAGTCAAGTCAGAGAATTCAAGAATCTACTTCTATACAGGTTGAAATGTCAAGTAAGAAGGTAGAGGCATCAAATTAGGTGCAATTACTGTTTTCTAAACCTGAAACGCACAATCAAGAACTGAATAATAAGATGAAATCCAGTAGTAAACAGTTAAATAGTAATAAAGAACTAAGGATGAAATGAATTCAAAACTGAAGAGCTTAAGTTATAAAACTGAAAGGTGAAAGGTAGCTAAATTCCATAGTATTTTCAAAGGATGGATGGATGGAGAGGTTTGTATGGGCGCAAGACGGCAAGGTCTTCAGCGCCCGCGCAAGAACGGGTTGAGACGGGTCTCCAGAAAATACCCAAAACAGGAAGAGAAAACAGAACGTAAAACACAGGTAACAAAGTTTGGAAAACTATTCCTGTAGCCATACCGAGGCGTGGTACGAAGCGTTGCGTCAGTAGTAAAACATTAATGGCACAGAAACAAAGTGGCAGAAGGAGCTAAAACAATAAGGCAGATGGAAGAAGCTGGTTGACCGCAAGGAAAAAAAGGGAAGAGCCGGTCTCTCTGCACTACACTAAAACCTGCAGCCTAAAAGTTTAGGTCAGAGTCCAGACACACTGAAAAATTTTAAAACCCTTGTTACACTCGTCTCATCATCAGTTAAAACAGAGGGCAGTTCCCCATCAATTTTTGCTTCTGTCCTTGCACTCCGTTAAAATGTGGCGGACACAGGTGTGCACACCACAAGCATCACAAAACAGGGGATTCTCCAGCCTTTAGAGAAAGCTATGTGTGAGAGGGCAGTGCCCAATCCGAAGAAGCATGAGGGTCATTTCATCCCGCCTGAGCAACCGGCAGGAGGAACGCCACTGCCGAGTTGTTGACCTCACCAACCGCACCTTATTGGCCCTCACCGCCAGCAATTCATCTTCCCACAACTGCATGCACTTTCTGTGGAGTGCAGGAACGACAGCCTGCAAGGGAATACGACTCTGTGCCACATCAAAATCGAAATTGTTGAAATTCGTTAAAGTTTCAAAGACGTAGAAGATCTTATGGGAGGGTGGATGCCAGAAAGCACAGGCATTGAATCAAAACATTGCTCTCCTCGGTTTGAGGAAGTATCTAACAAAGTAAAAGCTTGTCTGAAGGATACTAAGAAAGTAAAATCTGAGTGTTTGAAATTATGCGAGGATACTGATAACAGATTTTCTGACAGAGTGGAAGCAGTAGAATTACAAGTAGAAGAACTGAATACTAGTATTACTGACATAGAAGATAGAGTAACCTCTGGCGCCCCTTGTAATACTACTGCACAGCATGTTGCTTCAGTTGACGCAGCTTTTATCGGATGTCGTCAATTCTTAAGTTTTGATTCAGATAAACAAATTGACCCGTCAGAGTTCTGGAACGACTCTGAGGATGTTTCACCAAATGCATAGTTATAAAGTGAGGAAATTTCTGTCATAAGAAGTCATTTGTCAGAGGTACTTTACGATGGTCATCTGACGTAATGATTAGATGTAAAACTCTTTCTGTACTTAAGACACCGTTTCTTAATGAGTAATGGTCAGACAACAAACAAAAAGATGTTTTCAGACAATTTTAGAGTTATAAAAGTTTACGATAGGAAGTGAATCAGTTAAACAGTTCTCTAGGAAGTGGGTTTCACTGCTGTCACATCTGACACAAAGACAAAAACGAAAACGATGATCATGGGACGAGGGGGTATGCTGCCCTCGTATTGGCATAAAAGAATGATTTCCGCACCTAGAAATAATGTGGACAGGTTCATTGAGTACCTGGATCGAGTGGAAAGAATAGCTACTGTTAAGAAGCAGGTACAGAATAATAAAAGATCTTTTAATAGTCATACAAACAACCGAAATAATAACAGTGGACACCTGAGTGTTAGAACTACGGGCGTTCTGAAAACACGATGTAAACAACTTACCATTGAGATCAGATGGAAAGTAGAATGCTACCCTATCTAATTCTGAATCGAATGAACACAACAGATGGCGTGTGGGAAACTACGAGGAAACTGGCTCTCACCAAACGGAAGCAGTGACACAGCCAGTAACAAAATGCAGACCTCACTCAGTCATAAAACGCAGACCGATAACAGGAATGATGAAATAGTAATAGTCGGTACCAGTAATGTGCTAAACCACTCTCATCATCTTTCTGACAGGATTTTGAACACATTAGAAAAATGGGACAAGAAGGGAAAAGAAAACGCTACAGATAACGGGGAAGAACAATTTAAACGGTTTGAATAAAATAAGGAAGCAGAGGAAGACTTACATCTGCGTTAATGATAGCACTCTGAAAGCTAAAGATTCGGTATAGGAAGTAGAGTCAGTTTTGCAAGATTTTGAGGAGAAGGGAAATGTTAATGAAGGAGGTAGTAATAATAATGGCGATGTCAGAGAATTCATTAGCTATACTGACTTGCCGCAAACTGTAAAAGGAAATGACAGTGTTATAGACAGCAATGTTGGGCAGCGATGCAGTTGCTTTTAATCAAATGTTTAACGTTATTAGTTCTGGAGTGATTACGGAGCCTTTCGTTATAAATTGTGCGGGTAGTAATAACGAAGCATGGGAACTGCCCATTAGAGTAATGACGAATAAAGAACACGTACAAGAAGATACTAAATTCGGGAATAAGGTGCAACATGCAAATTCGAAAGAGAACTATATCCTAGAAGAGACAAAGACGTTTATGCACATTTATCAAGCACAATTCAGGATAGCAGATAAGCCTCATACAAACACATGCCGATTGGAATACTGGAAAGTCAGAAAGACCAAGGCCCACGAAACGAAGTAGATCTGAAGCCTTTCAAAATTGACAGTAGTTAGATTCTGTAGGGAGTCTGCCACTCTTAGGTGGATACACAGTTTAGCGTACTGCTAGGTACCAGATGGATGAAACTTTATTACACTTTGAAGTTTCATTCTCTGTCTATAGTAAGTAAGGAATATATACCTTCACGCTGTGCATATGCAACTAGTTTATGGTATATTCCACAAAGTAATAAGGATTTCCGAAAGTGACTGTACCTAAATGGTGACTTATAAGAGAATGTGAGAGGTAGTTTGCAACAGTAAATTATAAATGTTAAAATAATACTTAGTAACTTAGGAGCATTAATAATAGAGTAATAATGGCTCAAGTAAACAATAATAAATAAGATCCACAAAGAGGATTAGTAACAACAAAATACAGATACGCTGCGTTGAAAGAAGTAATTGAAGCTGAAAATCCCAGGAATCAGAAAGAAGAGACTCTGTATAAACTAATAATTTTCATGTTGTTAGTAAGATCGTGTATAGATAAGAAAGAAATAATATAATGCCAACAAAAGCAGGCGAAAGCGTTTTTATACTAATTAAAGAAGATGCATGAATGTGGTGTGAAGATCACACCAAAAATAGGTGTAAATAATGAAGTCAGTCGGCTGACGAAGATAGAAGGAAGAAAGATAATCAAAATATTTATAAATGAAAATAGGGAAAAATTGGACCAATGACGTCAGTAAGCTGACACAACAGGTAAAATGGTGAAAAAATTGTGTGTTATTCCATCACGTCCCATCTTGCTTAAGGCAGATCGTCGATTAACAGAGAAACATTATCAGATTCGGCCATCAATACAGATGAGGAATCTGTTAAGAGATCACATTGTGGCCTACTGGTAGGTTATAATTAAAACAGCTTTTTAATTATGTGTGTAACAAAGCAAAGTAACAGCTGTCGAACATATAACTTTAGCTTACTAACTCATATGATAATTGAGTCATATGAAGATAGAGCTTACAAAGGTTGCCCGGTTTTCTAAATAAAGTAACATCTACGACAATGAAGTAAATTGCACTCTTGTCCAAAATGTGACTATTTTCAAACTAAAAGTTGACTTTCAGAACCCAATAGCTATGGTTTATAAAAAAGTTTCGAAGTTCGTGATTCAAGCTTAATGATGAAATAACTAGTAAAAGTGAGCTAGAGTAAAGTCACAATCTTATGAAGCGGCATATTATCAATGATAATTTAGAAAAAACTAATACTTTTCGAAATAACAGATTTTAAAAGAAAAAATTCCTTAAGATAATTTCTCAATTAATTATTTAAACAATCGATGGAAAATAAAAATGTATTTTGTCCTCTCTTAGATATAAGTTGAGAGCAGAAGTATAGGCTGTTTATGTTTCTCAGAGATATGAAGTCTTCATGAAAGGCAGCATACAAACTGTAAGTAGAAGAAATGAAAAAGGCCACAAACTTGGAGACTTCTCTCCTTCTCCTTTATGTTGTAGAGTGTTGAGTAGAACACCAGCTTTAGTGACTTCCAATCCTCTACCTTAAATGTTTTAGTGAAAGTGGACACACATAACAGTGCCTATGCTGTGATTAAATGAAAGAGTACTGAGAAGCTGTAAAAGAGCGAAATGTATTTGTTAATTTCTCTCTCAGGTAACACAAGTAAATACTAAAAAATCAGAATCATAAAATTAATTATTTGATAACTGAAAATTTTATTTCATATTTCTATGTTATTTTACATACATGACTGTAGGAACACTATATATACACACACACACACACACACACATATATATATATATATATATATATATATATATATATATGTATGTATGTGTGTGTGTGTGTGTGTGTGTGTGTGTGTGTGTGTGTGTGTGTGTGTGTGGTGAATTGGTTAATTCTGTGGCTGTAGCATTAAGGAAAATTTAACTAAAATCCATTTCATTTAAAGGAGATCATCTATAGTAACATCACTTGTTTATAATATTTAATTTTGTTGAAAAATAATTTGTTTCAAAAATTTGTTTCAAAAATAAATTCAGGATGATGAGGCAAAACAATCGCTATACCACTGTAATGGGTATAGAGGCGGGTGAGTGTCCTGGGGTTTACCCCAGTTCACTACCAGCAGCTCCATCTCATTACAATATGCTTAAAATACAAAGGACTGCACCACAATCTGAGAGTGAAATTAAAAATTAAAATTAATTTTCCAAATTTCGTCGGTGGGTGCTTAAGTACATTAATGTTAACATTGTTAAGTCACAGAATGAAAGAACGAATATCTTAGGTGAAGTATATGATCTTAAGGAAAATTGTGGTGATTTATTTTCCACTTACAAGGCGAGCAATTAACTTCTGGTGATTAGAAGTCAGAGTGATAGACCATTTTTCTTGGAACTTGCTGCAGAAGTCGCCTCTAATGTGTTTATAATGTTGTTTCCGATAGTATTATTACTTACAATATTGAGACATTTTGTGCATGTGAACGTCATATATCAATCAGTTGAAACTGAAGACTTTTACTTACAGCCATAGTTTCTGATCCTGCTGAGTAAATAACAAGCAGAAACATTTGTCAGTGAGCACAAGGAGTAATGTGGAGCTGTAGACTGGAAATGAGGGTCAGTATATCTGTTTTGTAAATAAAAAACGCCTTCTGGTGGTCCACTGGTCTGATTCTCCCAGAACGCCTTTCGCCTTTTTTCACTTTAAGGCATCATCAGCGGGGTACATCTTCGCGTTTCCTCCCATCCGGCCCATGCTAGAGGTCGCACTAGCGCTCTGTTTACTAAACATAAACACGTTTTCTGAGTTTCGAACATTTTTTGGCAAACTTTTCTTTTTGTTTGTCCTTGTTGTTGTCATGCAGTATTAGTCTTCTGTCAACTAATGTAGACATTTGATCGAAAACTGTAACTTTAAGACGTAACAACTTTTAGTTCACTGTGTATCCCATGTTCAGATGAGAGGAAGCGCAGATGACAACTATAAAAGAGAAGAACTGTCCCATTGATGATGCGATAAAGTAAAAAAAAAAAAAAGGCGAAACGCATCTGGGAGAATAAAAACAGAGCATCAAGGGAAGGGGCTTAGTTATTTACGAAACAAATATTTCTCTGCTTGCTGCAGAGGATGGCCACTCGTTATGGTCGATATGTTCTCTATCGCTTTTTGGCTGATCTCAAAAATACTTTTCAGCCTCCTGTAAAGGGTAAAGGCTGGTGGAAAGCAGACACAGACAGTTTGTCTCCTTTCATAATGATGTAACGAAGTAATACATATTTCCAGAATGAGATTTTCTCTCTGCAGCGGAATGTGCGCTGATATGAAACTTCCTGGCAGATTAAAACTGTGTGCCCGACCGAGACTCGAGCTCGGGACCTTTGCCTTTCGCGGGGAAGTGCTCTACCATCTGAGCTACCAAAGCACGACTCACGCCCGGTACTCACAGCTTTACTTCTACCAGTATCTCGTCTCCTACCCTCCAAACTTTACAGAAGCTCTCCTGCGAACCTTGCAGAAGTAGCACTCCTGAAAGAAAGGATATTGCGGAGACATGGCTTAGCCACAGCCTGGGGGATGTTTCCAGAATGAGATTTTCACTCTGCAGCGGAGTGTGAGCTGATATGAAACTTCCTGGCAGAATAAAACTGTGTGCCCGACCGAGACTCGAACTCGGGACCTTTGCCTTTCGCGGGCAAGTGCTCTACCATCTGAGCTACCGAAGCACGACTCACGCCCGGTACTCACAGCTTTACTTCTGCCAGTATCTCGACTCCTACCTTCCAAACTTTACAGAAGCTCTCCTGCGACCCTTGCACATATTTCATTACTGTCTGCCACCCAACAAGTGGTTCTTGGGTTGTGTAGCACCTCGCCAGAATTGATCAAACAAGAAACGATTATGGATTATAGTTTTTTGGTAAACGTGGAACGGCGTATTTTTTAAATTTTTTTATACGTGGACTGGTGCTTTTGATGGAAGTTTTTGAAGACTGCTTTCGGCTGAGGGTTCCTGCAGAATAATTTTCATTGTTTTGTGAATGCTTAGGAGCTGTTACAAATGCTATACTTGACAGTGAATGAAATTTTCTACAACAGTTCTCTAGTCCTTAACTTAGATTGTTGCTGAATACTAATTTCACCGGTCTGACAGTGATACCTTAATTTCGCAACCCATGATTATTAGTAGAGTTCTTGTGCACTACTGGCCATTAAAATTGATACAACAAGAAGAAATGCAGATGATAAACGGGTATTCGTTGGGTAGATATATTATACTAGAACTGACGTGAGATTACATTTTCACGCAATTTGGGTGTATAGATCCTGAGAAATCAGTACCCAGAACAACACCCTCTGGCCGTAATAACGGCCTTGGTACACCTGGGTCTTGAGTCTAACAGAGCTTGGATGGCGTGTACAGGTACAGCTTCAGCACGATACCACAGTTCAAGAGTAGTGACTGGCGTATTGTGACAGTCCCCCAGCCAAAACATCACACCACACAAAATCCAGAGAGCAGCAGGTCGTAGTAAACATGTCGAGTCGGTTTTTTCCAGCAGCTGGCATAAAATAAAGAGAGATTTGAAGGACTAGGCTAATTCGTTGGAACCATGCTCGGTATATAAGAAACCCGAATAACGTGTTCGCTGAGTGATTTAATGACCTCATTTGCACACAACCGGGTCAATGAGTAGGTGTGCTAATTTCATGAGGATGACAGGTATCGACAGAAAACAAAGCTTCAGCGTCAACCTTGTCTGTTGATGGAGGCATAGCAGAATTTCAAAGAAGAAACAGACCAAATGGGCATCTACATAATTCAGTGGTGAAAGTTGAAAATTGGCGTCAGACCAGGACTCGAACTCGAATTTCTCACTTAATGTTAGACGTTGCCTTAACTGCCTCGGTCACCTGGACACGCTTCCGGCTGACCCAAATTCTCGTCCGGTCTCAAGCTAGTAGCGCCCTCTATCCATTCACTTACTTGAAACTTCCTGGCAGATTATAACTGTGCGCTGGACTGAGACTCGAACTCGGGACCTTTGCCTTAGGACACTAGGTACTGGCAGAACTGAAGCTGTGAGGACGGGTCGTGAGTCGTGTTTGGGTAGCTCAGATGGTAGAGTGCTTGACCGCGAAAGGCAAAGGTCCCGAGTTCGAGTCTCGGGCCGGCACACAGTTTTAATCTGCCAGGAAATTTCATATTAGCGCACACTCCACTGCCGAGTAAAAATCTCATTCTGGAAACATTCCCCAGGCTGTGGCTAAACCATGTATCTGCTAATCCTTTCTTGCAGGAGTGCTAGTTCTGCAAGGTTCCGGAAGAGCTTCTGTGAGGTTTGAAAAGGAGGAGACAAAGTACTGGCAGAGTTGAAGCTGTGAGGACGAGTAGTGAGTCGTGCTTGAGTAGCAGAGCTGGTAGAGCAGTTGCCCGCGAAAGGCAAAGGTCCCGCGTTCTAGTCCCGGTCTGGCACACAGTTTTAATCTACCAGGAAGCATCATATGAGCACACATCCAGCTGCAGACCGAAAATCTCATTCTGGATTCACCTACTTGCTTGCTGTGAGTCCTGTATTCGCGCAAGAGGTATGGAGCGTGTTGTGCATCCGCACTAAAGTTATCAAGGCAAACATGCGGACATGTATACTAAATATATGCGTGATTTGTGTTCTGTTTTATTTGTCTGATAAAATAGAAATCGTGCATTTATACAGCATGTATCAGAATTGTAAAATTCTTGATTTACTGGAACCGCTGAATACAAAAATAGATTCATATTAGCGTCAACATATGTGTTCGAAACTACCTTACTAATATTTCTATTGTAATTCATGTGTACAGACGTAGTTTTTGCCAACTGCAGCTACGTAGGAGTCATATGCCGGTTCTGTTTAATGAATATCTGATTATTTTAGAATTATTGTTTCTGGATTGTTTGTAAGGCGTAGGAACTTGGGGAAGAAGGATACCCACTGATATTGTGCCGGCATGGGCTTTCTTTGACAAACTACTTTTATTAAACCATAATTATATTCTTCAACAAATAACAAAATAGCCATTTCGCAAACTGAATTAAAATATGTAGTCCAGTTATAGTTACTGAAGCATGAACATTAGAACAACACATTTCTGAACTAAAAGTTCCCCAGCACAGTAATAAAACAATTTAAAATTAAGCTACTCCAGTAACACTAAAATTAGGTGCACAATAAGAACACAATCAATTCACAACATTTGATCTCTTAGACAAAAAATACAGTAATTATCAACTGAAAATAGCTTGCAATCAGTCCCACTTAACCCACCCAACAAAATGAGAGAAACAGCCCTCGGACTGCAGTGGGCATTCTCACGTTTACTTTTAAATGTATAGCACCTCCACTAGCCATTCTCTTCATCAACTACTATTAGCAACACTCCTACCAACCATCTAAAATATTACATGTTCAAAACTGGCGACTGTAATTTTCTGTACAACAATCTATTCAGAATTGGTTACGCTCGTAGCGTAATAATCACAAACGAAATTGAAACAGCTTTCGTTTCGAGAGAACAACTGCGTTGCCAGCCTACAAGAAAAAGTAGTAAGCTCACGCATCACGTTGTGCACACCGCCCTTTCTCCTGAAATACGACTGACAAATCGCTACTCTCGGTGCACATTGGTTGTGCCTTCTCACCGTGCACTAAAGAGAACTTAAATAAAATCAACCGACCAATATTTCACTGTTGCACATTTCTGCTACTGCTGTCTTCCGGATTAGGCAGATGAAATTTTCACGAAATGTGATACTACGTCTCCAAACTCATAGTTCTACACGTGAACTTGATTAGTCGCTTGGTTGGCACTTCCTTCAATGATTTAAGGAATTCTGAGGGAATGCTATCTGTTCCTTATATTTTATTTGTTCACAGGTTTTTCAAAGATCTCTTAAGTAGTAATAGTAAACTGCTTATGTCTTTCAAGTGAACTCCTGTTTTCTCCAGATATCAGACAAGTCCTCCTCGTTTCAGGGACATTCAATGTGGCCCTTCCCCTGCCCCCCTCTCCTCTTATCCGACCAGTTTGCTTTACACTCTTTATATTGACGCACTTGCCTTTAATCTCACTGAGTTTCTTTAAGTTTCCTGTATGCTGATTCAGCTCATCAAACTAACATTTCCTTTATGATTCTTTCACACATTTCCTGCAGCCCGTTCACCTTCGCATCCTAGAACTTTTTGTTTATTTCAGTTCTGTGTGGCTTATATTTCAGTGTCCCTGCATTTCCCTAAATAATTTTCCTCTTTTTTATTTCGCCGATCAGATTTACTATTTCTTCTGTTACGCAAGATTCTTAACAGTTACATTCCTTCAGCCTACGCTCGTAAGTCCAACTAAAGTGACTGCTCTTTTTTTTTTTTTTTACAGATGTCCATTCCTTGTCAGCTGAACTGCCTACCGTGCTATTCATTATCGCAGCATGAACTTCAAATACATCTGATAATTACTCAGTATCACTGTATCTCACTACTTTGCACAATGAGTCCCTGGACAAATGTGCTTAACTTAAGCCTAATTTTCATCACCACTAGCTTGTGTTCCGTGTCTACAGATGGCCTTACAACGCAGCATCTGATATCTGAACGTTTGTGTGACTGTGATGTAGTCCAACTGATACCGTCCTACATCTCCAGACCTTTTCCAAATATAAGTCTTCCTATTGGGATTTCTGTCGTTGTATTGTCTACCACTAGTTGAACTTTACTGCAGAACTCGATTAGCTTTTCTTCCTCCCATTCCTGCTACCAAGTGCATATTGTGCCATAACTGTCTTCTGTTCCTTCCCCTAATTCTACCTCCCAGTCTTCCATGGTGCCGGGAGAAGTAGCCAAGCGGTTCTAGGCGCTTCAGTCAGGAACCGCGCAACAGCTACTGTCAAAGTTTCGAATCCTGCCTCGGGCATGGATGTTTGTGATGTCCTTAGATTAGTTAGGTTTAAGTAGTTCTAAGTTCTAGGGGACTGACGACCTCAGATGTTAAGTTCCATAGTGCTCAGAGCCATTTGAACCATTTTTCTTCCATGGTTATGAAATTATTATTCGCTTTCACTTACTATGTTATCCGTTCAATATCCTTATACACTTCCTGTGCCCGTTCATAGCCTGCGTGACGTAGGAAGAGGACAGCTGATGCAGCTCTGTGAGGGCAATAATTCAATTTTTTTCAAAATGACATTGTCTGACAACAAAATAAGACAAAGTGGTTGCGATACTTGTCATTTATTGCTCTTTTGACTCTATTACAAGTGAGAAATGCAATATACCACAAAATTAATTTCAAGCACAAATTGAAATCATTATATATGGTTGACAACTGTTTCTACTCCAACTAATTTTTTACAAATGTGTATAACGCTTGTATGAGGGTGTCTGACTCTAGTTAAATGTAAATGCGTAAAAAAGAACTCTGGTAGAAAACTCTAATGGAAAAGATTATTGTATAGATTGTCAGTAAGTTATATTTTTCGTAGCCAATGGGCATTATAAGTGTAAACTAACTCGTTCAACATAACAATCAGAGAACGGTTTTGTGGTCCATGGAACAAGCTAACAATCTTTTGAAAATAACCTGAGGGAATGCTGACCGACATCGTCGAAAACCAACGCATCTCGACAGATAATGCACTCTATCATTTTAAGGCATTTTCCAATTTGTGCCTTGGAAATTATGTGGCTTACTTGTCATAATAACGGATTTTGACGTATTTATACGGTCACATTCTCGCGAGTGATAAGAGCATGCAACTCGCTGGGAAAACTCAACTTCTTCTTGTTCAATTTGTTGAACATTTTATTCTGCATACCTCATAAGGTACAAATTCTTTATCAATAAAGGCTGGAAGTTCTCACATACAATGTATTCTATTGATAGGTTGACTAGCAAACATTTTAAACCATTGGTCTATAAAAACCTAGAAATATTATTGCTTTACTTATTTCCAAATTCTACATCGTAATACCATCGTCAATGCTATGTGATACCATGTCCGAAACACCTGCTTGTACGTTTTGGATGATAGGTTCAGGGCTTATATCCGTCTGGAACACACTATGAAAATGTTCTTTCTGAAACTTTTCAGTGGGACCACATGATTGTTTCACACACAAGCGATTCAAAGTCTGTTATCTTCAAAGTTTAGTTTTTTATGCCAGGTACCTTTTAATCTGTGCCCAAATAAGTTATATCGGTTTAAACTGACATGATATTTCAGTAAACGTAAAACTGCATGACGACATTCACGTGCAAGGAAGTTAAATTTGTATGTTCCTTCACTTGACTTTTATAAATTAACAAAAATGGTTCAAATGGCTCTGAGCACTATGTGACTTAACTTCTGAGGTCATCAGTCGCCTATAACTTAGAAGTAATTAAACCTAACTAAGGACATCTCACACATCCATGCCCGAGGCAGGATTCCAACGTGCGACCGTAGCGGTCGCTCGGTTCCAGACTGTAGCGCCTAGAACCGTATAAATTAAGAAGCTGCAGAAGTTCGGCATTCGTCTGGCTTATACAATGAGGAATATTTTAATTCCTAAGCGAGAACACAATATGCGATTTCCAGGTTTTTGCATTCGTGTTTTGTCTGTAACAGCTGAATGATAATTGCCATGGTCATTACAGTGACTGACATCTAAAAAAGATATGGCAAGAATTGTTCATTGAACCTGTTCTTCAAACTGATGGCGATCAGATCTGAATAAGAGTCACTCTTGTTGATCTTACACCCAAATACAAGTTTACTCTCAACAACAAACCTAGAAGAAAAGAATAATTATCTTAGAACCCTTTCCAATGGGAACTTTAGAACCACCAGTATCATCACTTATTTTCCAGCAGGTAATCATGAAATGATTCTTATTCACCGGTGTTTCATCGAGGTAGTACACTGCTAAACAACCTCTTTCTCTTACACCGTGCATAATTATAAAGCATGTGGTTCGTGCTGCACCTACGTCAGTTCTTTCAATCAAAAATTCTCTTCTTAACACATTTGGAACAAATATCTCTTAAAATTATTTGCATTGACGAAGTGCTACCTTTGAAGCCAATATCTCATGCATAATTTATCAAGTTTTTGTGATGTCGTGTTTTCACTACTTGTATACATTTCGAACACGGACCGTTTTAAAAGATCGTTGTGAAAACCAACCATTCGTGCTACACCTGTCTTGCGATTTCGGTGTTTTTCAGGCAAAACGAAACCAAATCTTCCTGAGATTTCTTTAGCTTTGACACCTTGATTTACTATTCTCTGAACAGTTTTCTTGCCGACACGTATCTGTGCAGTTCGTTTCTGTATCTTCATAACGTCAAAAATTGGAGTACCACCTTAAGATCCCCGTTTGAAAAAGTTGTAGCTGCGATAAACAAACTTACTCGCCTGCTTGTGAAGCTTTCACGCTTATTTCCGTCATCTGGAATATTTATTAGGAAATCGCACTAAAATATTTACAGGGAGGCATTCACAGCTCTACTCCTAAAAGAAATTAGCGTTGAAAATTGAATGAAAAATTCGGTCGCTCCGTGAATGAAGTGCATAGTCGTCAAGTGCAACAGCGCGGAATGCGGGAGACAGATTCTCGCAGTCTAGTTGTAACACGCGGCTTGTCACTGCGAGAATGAATTTAATTTTCTGCTTGCAGCCGATGGAAGGAGATTCGCAGAGCGGCTGAAAATTTGGCCGCCGTCGAATTATATGAAAGGGAGACATACTCTAACCGCCATGTCGACTGACGAATGAAAACATAATATTAATACAATGAGAATTGTAGAATTAAATCACAAAGAAAAAATCATATACGGCTGCCAACATTAACACGTAGGTGTCGCGTCGGAATCGTGGATGTGTTTAATCCCCGTCATTGGTTCAATGATTTCAAAGAAATCGACCAGCGATGAATCTGCAACTAGGAAATACGAGAGGCACTTCGTGAAAGAATCTTGTTATTCTATGCTCATAAGGTACACATGACTTAAGAGCATAATCAATGAACGAGGTAAAAGCTTTTAAGTTTAATGTTCGAAAAAAAAGCATAATTATCAAGAAATATCGCCAGCTGGAAAGAAACTTTATTTTAAGAGGATTCTCCTGTAAGTGAATTTGAGTGGATAATGGTACCAGCGAGTAATTTGGAAGGAGATGTGTAATGTGCATGTCAGTGTTCAACTTAAGTGGCTAATGAAGCTAGGAATTTTCTATTTAATTTACGCCAGCAAACTGAGCATAGAACGTTAGCCAGAATTTTGTTATTTATTTCTGTTTGTAAGGCTTCCCACATCACTCAGCCTAATTCCAAAGACGCAAAGAGATGTATTGCGATCAGGAAAGTGGATTTCTTGTGAATTAAATTTTCTCACTGGATGCTTTCTCTTATCAGTGACATCAGTCATTAATAAGATAAATAATTTGTGGCTGCTTCCCTTGCAGATTTTTTTACATATAATGAGTATTCTGACAATCTGATATCAAGCTCCTTGTTTAACCATAGCAATACCAACGTGTTTTCCAACGGCCATTACTAGACGGCTACTTTACCCCCACCTTAAGAAACTGAAAAAAAGCAAAATTCGTTAATTGTTGCAGACGTGTTAACAACACAATGTTTAATGAGATACTGATGTAAAGTAAGATCCTGAACCTGAAAATACTGAATATGAAATTAACTGGAAAAGTGGCATCTACTACTAAGGTTTAAATTTTTGGGTAGTGTTTAAGTGAAAAAACAACAACATTTAAAAAATCTGGTAGAAGAATCAATTCAAAATAATAAATAATTTTTCAAAATTTTAAAATGTATATATCTGACTAGATTAAAATATTTTCATAAAGTGTGCATAAATTAACCCCTCCTCCCACTACCCCCTCTAGCGGTTGGTACTGCTTAGGTTAATGTGTTGATATTTGTAATTGTTTAGTTGAAGCTGTCCCCTTAATGGTCGAGATACTTGAAAAAAATTTTATTTCGTTGCAACTAATTGTTGATTCAAGTGCGTTATTTAAACTATGTTGAAGTAACTGCAATATGCCTTGTAAGACATTGCGGCCTATTTCCTTTGTGGAGCCTTCTAGAAAATAAAAATCATTCATTTTCTCTACTGCAACCCAATACCTACCGCTCCCCTGCTTCATTCAGTAGCTACCATGGTAATAATCCTCATCATACCAATTTAAGATTAAGCAAATGGTAAACATTGGTTCATTGTTAGAACAGTACTAAAATGTAATCAGTCAGTAAAGGACATTGCTTACAAGACATGGGACGTACGACAGAATAACGGTCATGTGCATGAGACTTGTACCAAATACGATTAACTAAGGTTACTCAGTATATACAAAGTTTAGTTTGACCTTTGGGATAGTGTCATTGGCTTGCTGAAGAAATTGACCTGGCAGCACCTGAATATAGACGCCGTGAAAGCCTGCTTCCAAAAAGTTTATTTTTTGACCCATAGGATAGTGTCACGGAGATGATTAAGAAACAGCTGGCATCGCCTGAAGATAGACGCATACGATACCGTTAAGGTTTGCTGGAAAAGTTTCAGAACTAGTTTTAAGTAACGAGTGTAAGAGTATATGAAAACCAACGGACCGTGAAGACAAAATTCAACTAATTACACATCGCATAGAGGCGATTAACCAGTATTTCATCCCATACTCTGTACGTGAATGGAACAGGTAGAAGTCCTAATAACTGGTACAGTGTTTGTAGTTCGTGGTTTGGAGGTTAGTTTGGGCATCCCAGGTCTTATTCCCGACCAGGTCGGAGAATTTCTTCGCTCGAAGACCTTGTGTTTCCGTAGATTTCATCATTCCATGTCGTCCTCATCGACGCGCAAGAAGCCAAAGAGGCTTCAAACTGCATGGTTTGCACCAGGACGCTGTATCACCCCAGACGTGGTCTTCAGGCCAACAATTCCAAGGGATCAATATGCCTCACTCGTACAATGGGAAATACTCTCTTCCATGGACCTCACAGTGTTTTGCAAGATGACACCACCAACAAGAATCTGGATTACTTTAAGGAAAACACATGAGAGGGTTGCCCAACTTGCTGCGTTATTTATCATTACAAAACAAATGTTTTTAATCAACAATAATTCAATCATGAGGTAAGTGACAGTTACCCAGGTTCTTGCGAAACGCATACAAATACACTCCTGGAAATGGAAAAAAGAACACATTGACACCGGTGTGTCAGACCCACCATACTTGCTCCGGACACTGCGAGAGGGCTGTACAAGCAATGATCACACGCACGGCACAGCGGACACACCAGGAACCGCGGTGTTGGCCGTCGAATGGCGCTAGCTGCGCAGCATTTGTGCACCGCCGCCGTCAGTGTCAGCCAGTTTGCCGTGGCATACGGAGCTCCATCGCAGTCTTTAACACTGGTAGCATGCCGCGACAGCGTGGACGTGAACCGTATGTGCAGTTGACGGACTTTGAGCGAGGGCGTATAGTGGGCATGCGGGAGGCCGGGTGGACGTACCGCCGAATTGCACAACACGTGGGGCGTGAGGTCTCCACAGTACATCGATGTTGTCGCCAGTGGTCGGCGGAAGGTGCACGTGCCCGTCGACCTGGGACCGGACCGCAGCGACGCACGGATGCACGCCAAGACCGTAGGATCCTACGCAGTGCCGTAGGGGACCGCACCGCCACTTCCCAGCAAATTAGGGACACTGTTGCTCCTGGGGTATCGGCGAGGACCATTCTCAACCGTCTCCATGAAGCTGGGCTACGGTCCCGCACACCGTTAGGCCGTCTTCCGCTCACGCCCCAACATCGTGCAGCCCGCCTCCAGTGGTGTCGCGACAGGCGTGAATGGAGGGACGAATGGAGACGTGTCGTCTTCAGCGATGAGAGTCGCTTCTGCCTTGGTGCCAATGATGGTCGTATGCGTGTTGGGCGCCGTGCAGGTGAGCGCCAGAATCAGGACTGCATACGACCGAGGCACACAGGGCCAACACCCAGCATCATGGTGTGGGGAGCGATCTCCTACACTGGCCGTACACCACTGGTGATCGTCGAGGGGACACTGAATAGTGCACGGTACATCCAAACCGTCATCGAACCCATCGTTCTACCATTCCTAGACCGGCAAGGGAACTTGCTGTTCCAACAGGACAATGCACGTCCGCATGTATCCCGTGCCACCCAACGTGCTCTAGAAGGTGTAAGTCAACTACCCTGGCCAGCAAGATCTCCGGATCTGTCCCCCATTGAGCATGTTTGGGACAGGATGAAGCGTCGTCTCACGCGGTCTGCACGTCCAGCACGAACGCTGGTCCTACTGAGGCGCCAGGTGGAAATGGCATGGCAAGCCGTTCCACAGGACTACATCCAGCATCTCTACGATCGTCTCCATGGGAGAATAGCAGCCTGCATTGCTGCGAAAGGTGGATATACACTGTACTAGTGCCGACATTGTGCATGCTCTGTTGCCTGTGTCTATGTGCCTGTGGTTCTGTCAGTGTGATCATGTGATGTATCTGACCCCAGGAATGTGTCAATAAAGTTTCCCCTTCCTGGGACAATGAATTCACGGTGTTCTTATTTCAATTTCCAGGAGTGTAGATCAGGTATTTAAGTGAAATTCAAAAAGTGTAAGGACATTTGCGTTATACACAAAATTACACATTGCACTCAAAGAATGTAAATCATGAAATACAGTTGTAGCCCGACTACAAACAGTTAATTAATTAAATAAACCTGAGGCGACACTCTGTCCCTGCAACTAGATCACAAGTGCGAGCTAATCCCAAAACAGGACTTGAATATAAGCTCCACTGTCATTAAACAAAAACCATTAAAATGCATACATCTCCACTGGTTATTCTGCTCTCATACAGACAAGACAAAGCCAAGCTGCCGAAAGACTACCCACATTTATAACCGAAGCCACAGTTATACTTCACTGTTTGACCACAAGCCTCTTCCACGTAAATCACGTTAATTACGTAAATAAACAGACGGACCCAAAACTCAATTAAATGATAATGGCAACTAAACTCTTAAATTTTTAAAGAAATCAAGAAACTCAGTACTGAATTCTCCAAAAAACTTTTATCAGACGCCCAGAAGGGCCTTACAAAAACAGAAATACTGAGTCTGTTACTTCGTAATCTGGCGACACACCCGCCATGCCACAATACAAAAAGGAATAACAACGAACTACTCAACTTGGTGCTGGAACGGGAGAGCTGGAGGACACCAACTTTTCACGAAGACCCGTCCAGCTCCGTATCCGACACACCACACGTTACCACACAACCCCAGAGGGAACACATGACGCAGCAGATATGATACGACGAAAGCCATAGTCGATGGCGCCGGTAGGACCACGAGCGCGCCCTCAAGGAAGCCACCACGACTCACGGAGTGTCGATAACAATGGAGACGTACACTTCCCTCCATAAGTTTGGAAGCACCATGCTGCATATTACAACCGAGCAAGATGGAAGTGTTGTATGTGAGTTATTGGTTAGAATACGGAATAGCAATCTCAAATAATTGTTAATAATGACACGTACAGTATTTTAGACTTAAATATTATAAATATACATACATACTTTAACATACTAGTATTGCTCCGTTTAATGTAAACCGGCGTTACCTGTCCAAGCAGTTCTACTAAACACGCCAGGTGGCGCGAGTAGACCGCATGGCTATGTAGAGTTACGTTGTTTACATTTCTGTTCACTTGTAGTTGCGTTTGCCTGAAGATATAACACGCCGCGAAAGTAACTGAAAATAGCTCCAAATCACGGGTAATGATAATCACTTTGCACCAAGAAGGCAATAGTGTCCGAGAAATAGCAAAGAAACTGATGATTTCCATCAGCGGAGTTGTCAAAACCATACACCGGCATCGAGAAACAGGCTCCTATGGAGATCGTCCTCGCTCAGGAGCACCGAGGAAAATATCAGAACGCCAGGAAAAGTATTTGGTAGTGATCAGTAAACCTAACAGATTATAAACTGTCCGTGAATTGACTGCTGAACTAAACGCCACGAGGGATACACCGGTGAGTGAGTCAACAGTGAGACGACGCCTGGCAGACAACAACCTCCGAGGTTATGTAGCGACAAGGAAACCACTGTTGCGCCCTGTTAACAAGAAGAAAAGGCTTCAGTGGGCTAAGGCACACCAACAATGGACAGCGGGGGATTGGGAAAGATTCTTATTCACTGATGAATCGAAGTTCGAAATATTTGGAAGTAAACGCCGTCAATTTATACGCCGTTTACCCCATGAACGCTTGAATCCTTAGTGCGTAATTCCAACTGTGATAGTATGGGGATCGTTTGGATGGAACAAAGTCGGAGATTTGGTGAAAATAGATTGAAAAACGAAACAAAAGGATTGTCATGCCGTTCTCCAGCGACATGCTAAGGCATCTGGTTTGCGTCTGCATGGGAAAGGGTTTGTCTTGCAGCAAGACCACCACCCGAAACACACGTCCCGCTTGTGTCAGAACTATGTGAAGTCACTAGAGGTTGGAAACATATTAAAAAACATGGAATGGCCGCCCCAATCCCCTGATTGTAACCCAGTCGAGCTGCTACGCGATGAATTGGACAGGAGGATCCGAAAACGGGAAATCATGAGTGGGTAACAATTGTGGCAGGTCCTGCAGCAGGAATGGAGATTAATTCCAACTGAAACCTTGGCAAAACTGACGCAGCGCATGCAGAGAGTGTGCAAGGCTGTGACGAAAACAAAGGGTAGCTATTTTGAGGACTCGAATATTTAATTGTTGCAATTTACTATGTATTATTTGAGTTTAACAAACATTTTGAAAACAACAAAAGGCCTTTTTACACGGTACTTCCTTTCCTATTTCTATAATTAGTAGGTCCTTGCAAAATTATGGAGGGTAGTGTAGGTATTCTCGGTTTCTTCCGTAGGCCGGTGATTTGGTGAAAGCAGCTCACCGCAATCGTGTGGAATGTTTAGAGGTGTCGACGGGATACATCATTCCAAAGACTGGTAGTGTTTCTGTATTGTGATACCGAGTACAGGATGTACACCATAGATTTTCTATGTTCTGTAATGAGCTCGGCTGCAGATGTCCCTGTCTTTGTTGTAAGCGAAAACATTCTGTTGGCACCCACCTACATAGGGAGAAATGACCATCACGATAAAGTAAGAGAAATCAGGACTCGCACAGATTGGAACGGTAGAGAGACAGCTTGAAAGTGGTTCATTGCACCCTCTGCCAGGCACTTTATTGTGAATAGCAGAGTAATCACGTAGATGTAGATGTAGATGAAGGACGAATGATGGAGAATTTGTTGGAATATGAGTCTTGCATTATTTACAAGAAATGATAGGAAGAGTGACACAGAAAGGAATAAAAGCAGATTGATTTCTCTTTACTAAATTATTAAGCCGTTCTATATATTGCAAGCAAGAACAACTAAACATAGATCTATTGCAATTCCTATAAGCAATTGACAACACGATTTTACAAGTTGAATGACAAACTGTTAAACCTCAGATAACTAGTGAATCAAGAAATCTTTTAAAACAGATATATTCTACAAAATTGTAATGTAGAATAAGACACAATACATTTATTGAAGTTCACTGACGTTGTTTCAAAAATAATGGAATCGAAACTCGTTTGGTAACCAAACAAACAGTCTCTTAGAATGAGGTGACAAAACTCGTGGCATAGGGATATGCACATATATAGATGGCTATAGTATTGCGTACATAAGGCTGAAAACGGCAGTGCATTTGCGGAGCTATCATTTATACTCAGGTTATTCAAGTGAGAAGGCGTCCCACGTGATTGTGGGCGCGCGACGGGAATTATCAAACTTTGAACGTTGAGTGACTGTTGCAGCTAAACGCATGGGACATTCCATTTCGGAAATCATTAGGAAATTCACTATTACCAGATCCACAGGGTCAAGAGTGTGCCGAGAATACCAAATTTCAGGCACAACTGGTAGAACTGGCTCTCAGCACTATGGGACTTAACATCTGAGGTCATCAGTCCACTAGACTTAGAACAACTTAAATCTAACTTAACCTAAGGACATTACACACCTTCAGGCCCGAGACAGGATTCGAACCTCCGACCGTAGCAGCAGCGCGGTTCCAGACTGAAGCGCCTAGAACCGCTCGGCCACAAAGGCCAGCATTCAGACACGACCTGCCACTACGGACAATGCAGTAGCCGACGGTCTTCACTTAATGAGTGAGGGCAGAAATCAATGTGGGACGTACGACGAACATATCCATTAGGACAGTGCGGTGAAATTTGGCGTTAATGGGCTATTACAGCAGACGACCGACGCGAGTATATTTGCTAACAGCACGATACCGTCTGCAGCGCTTCTGCTGGTCTCGTGACCACATCGGTAGGACCCTAGACGACTGTATAACCGGGTCCTGGTAAGATGAGTCCCTATTTCAGTTGATAAAAGTTAATGGCAGGGTTCAAGTATGACGCAGACCCCATGTTGTCAACAAGTCACTGTGCAAGCTGATGGTGGCTCCATAAAAGTATGAGCTGTGATATATGGGACAGACTGGGTCCTCCGGTCCAGTTGAAGTAACCATTGACTGGAAATGTTTATGTTAGTCTACTTGGAGACCATTTGCAGCCATTAAGGACTCCATGTCCCCAAACAAAGATAGAATATTTATAAATGACATTGCCCCGTGTCACCGGGCCACAATTGTTCGCGAATGGTTTGAAGAACATTCTGCACAATTCGAACAAACGATATGGCCAGGCAGATCGTCGCCCGACTGGAATTCCATCGTATGTTTATCGAAGGTATTCGAGAGATCAGTTCACGCACTAAAACCAGCAACAGTTTCGCAATTATTGACGGTTATAAATTTCTGCAGGGGACTTCAGACATGTTGAATCCATGCGAAGTCGTCGTGCTGCATCACGCCGCGTAAAAGGAAGACCCACACGATACCGCGAGGTACCCCATGACTTTTGTAACCTCAGTGGATTTAGTCGTAGAGTAGAAATTTATATCCTAATAAGACATTATTATTCCTCGTTCTGTACGAAAGATTGTGCAGTATTTCTGATGACTTCATCGGCAAGAGTTCAGTAAACCCCATCTGGCTTACTTCCCTTTTGTGCTTGTGAAAAACTCGTCACGTCAGTTGTCTGAACAACGCATTATTCACCCACATAAAACAGGAAAGGGTATATTGCTACTGAGCAGTGGTAAAATTTGCTGTTTTGAAGAGCGCGCCGCAGCGCGTAGTGTGAAGCAGACGCCCTTCGTTTCTGGCGGTGGCGCCGCTGTGGCAATCGCAGATTTGGTGTCTCCCTCAGATGTGAAAGGGGAAAGGTAGCCTGCTAGCGTGCATTTAAGGGGCGCTATGAGCTCTCTAGGCGGAGGCATCTCCGGCGGTACACGGAAAGGTTGCCACCCTTCGATAGTGCGATTCCAGCGCTCATCGAAGTGCTAGGTGTTACAGGCGCCAGCCAGCCAGCCAGGCAGCCAGCCAGCCAGCCCAGCAGAGCCGCCGCGGTCCAGCAGCAGCAGCAGCAGCGGTGATCCCGGTCCCGTTCCCGGTCCCGGTCCCGGTCCCGGCCTGCAGCAGCGGTCCCACCGGCAGCAGCCAGCCAGCCAGCCAGCCAGCCAGTCAGTCCTCCTCCTGTGGCAGCAGCAGCAGTAGCAGCAGTAGCAGCGGTCCAGCCAGCTGCAGCAGCAGCAGCAGCAGCAGCCCCGGCCCCGTCCACGGCAGCAGCAGCTGCGGCGTTCCTGTCGCCCGCCGTCGCCGTCGCCGTCGCCGTCGCCGTCCAACCCTGGTCGTCCGACCCTGGTCTTCGTTCGTCTGCGTCTTCGTCTTCGTCTTCGTCTGTTCCCAGTTTGTGTCCTTTCCTTTTCGTGCTGTGCGTTTTTTCTCCCTGTCGTCATGTCCGCCCCCACCACCACCGCCACCACTACCACCACCGCCATCGTCTATACCTCACCTTCCGCCGCCTCCACTACTATAACTTGGTGTGCCCAGTCACACTCCCCTCCTTCCATCCCACCTCACCTCACTCTCCCTTCGCCCTCGCTGTTTGTCGCCCCCTCTCCCCCTTCTTCCTCTCGCTCCTCTCGTTCTGATCCTTTCCCCACACTCCCCCAGCCTGTCACTGCAGCTCCGGCTAGGGTGGTGGCCCGTCGGGCCACTGTCCACGCCCAGCTCTCCCCGTCGCCTTCGCCATCACCGCCACCACCGTCATCATCGTCGCCGTCACCATCGCCTTCGCCTTCGCCTTCACCGTCACCAACTCCGGCGCCGACTGCTGCGTACACGCCGGGACCTGTCCCTTCCCAACACCTCCCCATCACTCCCATCCCTCATGTCACCACCCACCCTTCTGCCGCCGTCAAACGCCCTAGTGGCACCCCCACCTCCCCCGCTCCCAAAAAGGCCCCGCCCCGACCTCCATCCCCCGCCCCCAGGGTGCCATGGATGTCTCCCCACCTGGCCCTGCTCCCACCTCCTCCTCATCCTCCTCCTCCTCCTCCCCCCCCAGTTTATACAAATATCTCCTGTCCCATCCCGATCCTTCCTTTCTCGAGGCCCGGAATCTCTCCCTCCTTCTCCGCCAACATTTCCCTGGTGCCCTCATCTCTCTCCTTACTCCCAGACGGGACTCTGTTCTCATCTCCTCCTCCAGCCCAACCCTCCATACTGACATCCTCTCCCGTCTCCCCATCACCCGTTTTGGTCCCAACGCCTCCCTTACCCCTGCTCCTTCTCCATCTCCTACCCACCAACCCCAACCCCCGTGTCGCCCGCCGACCCTCACCGCCGTGATCACGCGGCTCAGTCCGTCGATCACGGAGGAGGAGGTGTTGGCGGAGCTCAAGACCCATCCCACGCTGGAAGTGCGGGCGGTCCGCCACATTTTCAACTCGGCCGGCCCCACCTGCCTTATGCGGGTTTTCTCTGAGGACGCCCCCTCCATTGACCGTCTCCTGAAGGAGGGTGCCCTCCTCTTCCACCAGCGGTACAAGGTCGGCCCCTCCCGTTCCCCTCCTCAATCCCTGCGCTGCCAGAGGTGTCTGCGCTATAATGCGCACCCCACAGCTGAGTGCCGTGAGGCCCCCACCTGCCCGCATTGTCGGCAAGCGCACTTCCTCCGGCAGTGCCCTAACCTCCAATCCCCTCCCTCCTGTAATACCTGCAATCTCCCTCATCCCACCTACTCCCAAAAGTGTAAAGCCCGACCCACTCCAACCACTCCTGAACTCACCGTACCTGTCCGTCCTCTGGACGCCCCCACCCCTCCTGGCAATTGCCTTCGCCCCCCCCAACAGCTGAGGACATCATCAGGTTCCTCACCATCGTCCTCCAGAATGTTCATCCCTTTCAGCGCCCCCACACCCTCCAACAGATCTCCCTCGCCGCCCGTTCCATTTTCACCTTAAAATGTACGCCACCTATTCCAACAACCAGGCCCATTTCACCTTCTCCCGTCTTGACACCCTCGTCTAAATCCCTGTCATGGCGCGACAGCACCGTATCCTTTTCAACAACATCCGCTCCCTTCCCGCCAACAAGAACCTCTTCCTGCACACCCTTGCTACCCACCATGTGGATGTCTTCCTCCTCAATGAAACCTTCCTCCAACCCCACCACTCCATCCCCACCTCCCCCTATCTCCTCCACCGCTTCGATAATCCCCTCCCAGTTGCGCGTGGTGGAGTGGCCATTCGTTACCACCGCCAGGTCCCCGTTCGGCTCCAACCTCTCCTTCCCGACCCCACCGAACACCTGATCCTTAGTCTCTTCTTTCCCGGCCTTACCATTACCTGTGCCACCATCTATGTCCGCCCCAACGCCCCTCTTCCTTTCGACTTCCTCTCCCACATCGACCGTACCTTCTCCTCCTACGTGATCGCCGCCGACCTCAACATCCATAGTCGCTCCGCTGCCCAGTTACGGCGGTTGCATCGGTTCCTCTCCTCCCTTCACGGCGACCTCATCCCCATCCCCCAGCACACCCGTCCTGAATCCAACTCCACTCCTGATGTTCTTCTCTCCTCCCCCAATCTCCTTGGTCACATTACGGTGGATGTCCTGGAGCCTATTGGTAGCGACCATCTCCCTGTCCTCCTCACCGTTTCAGACGGTCGTCGCCCCCGCCCTGACCCTCGTAATGACCCTCCCCCTAAGTACATCCATGATTATTCCCATGCCAACTGGAATGCCTACCGGGATACCCTCTCCACCCAGGTCGATAGCCACCCTCTCACCTATCGCCTTCCCGATGATGTCACCCATGCCGCCTCCTTTCTCCAGCAGACCTTGTCTGAGGCCGTGGAGGCCCACATCCCTACTGTTGCCATCCATCCCCACCATCCTACCTAACCCCCACAGGCCGTCCTCCTCCTCCGTGAATCCCATCGTCTCTACTGTGCCTTCCTCCACACGCGTGACCCGGACACACTACGACGCCACCGGCAACTCCAGCGACACATTCGTAATTTGCTCGCAGCTAAGAAACGCCGGGACTGGCGACAGACATGCACCCGTTTAAATGCTACCCTCCCTATAAACTCGTCCAAGTTCTGGTCCGCCTTCCGTCGCCTTACCGGAACTAAGCCCTCCCCCTACTATCCTCTTCTCCATGATGATCACCGCTTCCCTGACGCCCTTAGTAAGGCTAACCACTTTGCCTCCTACCAGTCCGATGTGTTTTCCATCCCCGAAGATCCCCAGTTCGACTACTCCCTCTTCACGGATATCCGCGATCGAACTGACACCTCTGTCCCTCCCCTCGCTCCTGGTTTCCAGCACTTGGACAACATTGCCCACACGGACCTCAATACTCCTATCTCTACACAGGATCTCATTGCTACACTCCGCACAAAACGCAACACCGCTCCTGGTCACGATCGTGTCACGTACCGTCACCTTCGTGAAGCTCCTGTCTCTTTTCTCTCCACCCTGGCCAGGCTCTACAATGTAGTCCTGTCCACCGGTTACTACCCCGACCTGTGGAAAACCTCTCGTATCCTCATGTTCCTTAAACCTGGCAAACCGCCGTCCGCCGTCTCCTCCTACCGTCCCATCAGCCTTACCTCGATCTTCAGCAAGGTCCTGGAATCTATCCTCACCCAACGCATCCACCAGCATCTCCGCCAGCACCGCCTCCCTCCCGTTACCCAGTGTGGCTTTCGGTCGTCCTTCTCTTCCGACGACCTTCTCCTTCACCTCACTCATCTCCTTTCCGAACAGCTCAATTCCTGTCGCTCCGCAATCTTCCTCTCTCTTGACCTCGAACGCGCTTATGACCTCGTATGGCATTCCGGTCTCCTCTTCAAGCTTCAAACCTTCGCCCTTCCCATTAACTACGTCCGTCTGATCGGTTCCTTTCTCTCCCGCCGTCCTTCCTATGTCACCATCCATAACACCGATTCCTACACCTTTTTCTCCTCCGCCGGTGTGCCCCAAGGCTCCGTCCTCTCCCCCCTTCTGTACCTGTTGCACACGGCGGACATGCCACCTCTGTCACCCCCCATCCACCTTCTCCAGTTTGACGATGACACCGCCTTCCTTGCCCTTGCCCCCACCCTGCAACGCTCCCAATGCCTTCTCCAATCCCATCTTGACTGGTTCACCACTTGGTGCAACCAGTGGTTGCTCAAGGTCAATCCTTCCAAAACCCAGGCGATCATTGTAGGCAAAACCAAACCTTCCTTCCGCCTCCTTGATTTCTATCTCACCGTCTATGGCCGTCCCATCGCCCTCACTCCCACCCTTAAGTACCTTGGCGTCACCCTCGATCGTCGCCTCTCCTGGACTCCCCATCTCCAGACAATCCAAGCCAAGGCACGTTCCCGCCTCCCTCTCCACAAGCTCCTTTCCAGCCGCACATGGGGTCTGGACCCCTCCACCATCCTCCACACCTATAAATCCCTCATCCGCCATATCTTTTGTTATGCCCATCCAGCATGGATCTCCGCTCCCCCTACCTTTTATAAATCCCTCCAAATCCTGGAACGCGATACTCTCCGCCTCGCCTATCGCATCTGTCTTCCCTCCCCCACACGGATCCTGTATGATCTCATCCCCTTCCCCCACCTCCTCCTTTTCCTTGAAAGGATATGGATCCTGTACACCTCCCGTAAACTTGATCCTCCTCACCCGCTCGTCTCCCCGCTCCTCTCCCATCCCCGCCCGCTGCCGCACCTGTATTCCCACGTCCCGCCCGGTCTCCATCTCTCCACCCTCGTTACCCTCTCCCAAGGTGGCTTCCGCCAGCTCCCTCTCCCTGATGATGCCCTCCTCCCCACCATCTACCCCTCCTATCAACTTTGAGCCTCCCGCCCTCCTCCTGTACTTACTCCTCTGGGCACCCCCCTCCCTTCTCTCCCTTTTCCCTCCCTCCTCCTTTTCTCCCCCCTCGTCCCCCGGGCCTCCCCTCCACTGTCCCTATCCTCCTGTCCCCGTCTCCTAAGCCGTGGCATCCTCTTTTCCTCCCCTCTCCCCCTCCTCACCCCTGTTCCCCTCTTGGCAGGTCCCCGGACTCGCACACGCTCAGTGGACATTCGTGCGCCGGAGATCACCGCCATCAGTGTATCGTGTGTGCCGTCATGTTTAGTGTTCAGTTTCGTCGTCACGCTCCATCGTTCACCAGTGCCATCGTCTCCTCAGTGTTTGTGCGTCGGGTCTACAGTTCGTAGTGTGGCTTGTCATCACGTGTCAACGGCTTCTTGTGCTTTTATGTTCTTGTGTCTCCTGTTTTTTCCCGCCGTTTTTCTAAGTGATGTCTCTTCTTTGTTTATCTCCATGTACTCTCTTCGGCTGAAGAGCGGCGTATTGTGCTGCTGCCAGCCTACCTGTTTGTTCAGGTGTCAAAATAACAATAAAGTAAAAAAAAAAAAAACAACTCTCTAGGCGGCGAGTCTCGTCAGTTGGCCAGCCGGGTAAGTGTGGGGCAGTCAGTGTCTGTCTGTCGTCCGGAGTGCGAGTGTGTGTTAGGCCACCAGTCTGCTCGAGTTTGTTCAGGCAATGGTTATTGGCTGTTGGATCGATCGATTGGTCGGTCGCGCACTGAGACACAAGATAGCTTGTCCGCCTTGAGCGTCGGCGCATGTGAGGTCGCCACGTTAGTCCAGAGGCCCGCGCCGTATAGCGTGGGGTAGTGGCTTCGCGGTCGACACGAGAGCAACAGGAGTCAACCCACGACATTGGTCTGGCCGGCGCGAGCTGCGAGGCCTTGAGACGGGAGATCGGCGCGCCTTCCTACGTCCGTTGGAGCGGCTGGCAGCGGACGGTTAGGGAGAGCGTTTTGGTCGTGCTGCGCCAGGTCTTCGCCAAACATCACAGTTTATTAAAAGTTAAGTGATTGGTGATATGTTGTTTAATTTACTTGTTAAATTCTACTTGTGTTTTTGATCAGTCTCTCGTCCCCAGCTTGCTCGTCCGTCTCTCGTCCGCACTTGTTAGGCGATTAGTGTCTGTCTGTCTGTCTGTTGGTCTGCCGTACGTTAAAAGCTGCCCCTGTCATGTTGGTCGGATTCGGTGTTAACGAATTTATTGCTTCTAGTGTAACGGCCGAATTCCTGAAATATTTTTTTATCTTGCCTATCATCTTGAGAGGCAGTATATGTGTAACGTAGAGCATGTTTGTATATTTTATGTAAGACTACATTTCATGGGGTTTTATTTAAATGGTCATTTTAGTATATAATGTTGCCACCCTCCCACCGTAAGAGTTTTTTTTTTTTTTCAATCAAGTTGCACCTTCGGTGGTTAGTTAATTTTTTTAATGTTAGTGTTTTGTACCATTTCCATCCTTCCTACGGGGTGCATAGTTTATGTGCTTGTGTGAGCTGTTAAAATTTTTAGTTTAAGGTAATCTGGTGTGTTGCAGATTTGCACCAGTGCAATCTTTCAGGGGTTGTTGTGAGCGGGCGTGACTACGGCCGTGTCAAAAGGGAGCGGCAAGGTTCTCAGCCCGAAAACTCATACTGTCAAATTTGTTCTTTCTGCCTCTGAATAAATTGTAACTTTATATTTAGAGGGTGCTTTCTGATTATAATTTTAAATCGATTAAGGAAAGGTCTTTCAGGAATAATACTTTCATATGTTAAAAGAAATTTAATTTGTTTCCATCAGTTACCCGCCGGCAACTACTTCCACGCTCACATAGTGTGATTAAATGTGCTAATGTTCTTGATGAATCGCTAGTAAAACAGTAAATTCTTAAGAAAAGGTTTTGAAAGTAAATTCATGGTTCAGCAACGATTCTATTAAATCAAATTTCTAACAGTGTGCATAAAACGAAGGCACAAATGTAGACCTCATTACGGTACTTCACTTCCCTCGCACCTCTTTGCGATGTCTGTTTCCCTGTGTAAGGTTTCCTTTGAAATGCTCTAAGTCACAACTATGGCAGTGATCATTGCTCTGAGGATTAAACGTGTCATGTCGGACATTAGGTATGGACTTGTACACTGCCCAGTCCACCAGCTTTTCCGTAAAAAAAAGTCGTTCGTTCACTAGATCCATGTAAAGCTGCTGTATCTAGTGTCGTTCAGGAATAGAGACATCAGTGAAACCCTGCGTCTGCTGAATCCAAAAGTAGGAGGAAAACGACATTAATCAGTAGAGACAATATGGCATTAAAGAGAAGTGTTCGACTGATACAGTAAGTTTACTGTTGCCAGCGACAATTTATTTTATTTGCACTAAGCGCTTCAGAAGTTTAATCCATAACCATCAGATGGATACATCTGAATTAATACCACATGTATGCATTTTGTTCACGACCTAGCTGTAACCTGTGGCACTTCTAACAGAAGACAAATACAAAATACTATTTTCGTACACAGTTCATGGTACTTGAGCCATGGATTTAACTAGTGTTCTGTTATTTTATTCTGACATGAAACACAAATTATAGGTTACGATATTTTTCTCTTCCCTGTAGGACCAAAGATACTTCTCTGTAGCCATTTATCTCTTTATTTATCTGTTAATTTCCCTCCTTCAGTACATTCTGTTCAATTCTCCCAGTTAGGGAGCTATTTTCCTCTACATTTCGCTAGATTATGACTGCTAGGCGAAGGAATATTACAGAGAACACCTTACCGCCAGCCTCAGAATGAATAATTACAAAATTCATGTTGGAATTTTTTTCACTGCATTATAACGGAACTGAAAGAAGATACTAACATGTATGTTACAAGAACCAGTAGAGACACAATACGTTACGTCCCACTTGGTGTACTAATTCTTGTGTCCTGCGTAGTTCTAACTAATGACGTACGACTTAGTATATTCTAGCACTCTGCTGGTACGTAAAATTACTTGCTGTCAATAGGTACGGAAAATAATATCTCACTTGGATGTCGCGTTAGCGTTACAGTAACCTAGTGTTTATCAGAAACTGAAATGAAACACCTCCTCCACCAATTAGACTTTTAAACATGATCTTTAAAAATGTTCCATTACGTAATAATTATTAAATAAACACTTTTAGTTAAAAACTTACAGTCGAGAAATTGCGCATATAGAAATGGGAATCTGTTCACACCATGTAGTATGATAAAGTGGCTTAAGTCACGATGGCAATATTGTAAATATTCGTGGAACTGCTGCCCTGGTCATCAAGTCTGATACGTTAGATAGCAGTTTTCTTAGGACATGGGACGTACCTGCGCGTTAGGACGTCAATAAGCACTTTCGGATTATCCAGTTACAACGATCGGGTTAAAACTTTCCAATTACGTAATTAACACAATTGATGAACACCTCCTTCATCATATCAATTAACTGATTTCGTCTAGCGCTTGGAAAACGTCTCGATTCTTTTTTAAATATTAAGTTAATATGCTTCACTAATTCGTCGATTATCCGTCTATGACATCCATTACCAGTAAAAATATAAACTTCAGAAGCTTCTGTTGCCACGTAAACAACAATACCAATATTATAAATGTGAAAGTAATTTTGTCTGATACGTTTTTACGACTATACCACTGATCAGATTTCGATGATAATGGGTATGGACATAGTTTCGACACTGAAAGAGAACTCAGAAGGCATGTATTTATTGTTTTGAAGAATATTACACGAATAACCTGCCACCCGACACGTCCCTATACGTTAATTCCCATGGCTTACCATTGGTCCCTGCCATCATATGCTCATTGGGCATACAGAAGAGTAGAATAACAGTAACTGCTACCCAGATGGCTAGCGCACTTACTTCCGCATTTCTGTGTGTGCCCTCTCCACAGCTAATCTCGCGAGGTGATGCCCAGCGTCACCGGCACTGGTCAGCGAGAATACCACTTTCAAACGTCTGGATAGTAGAGCAGTGCCTCAAAGGAAGCAGGTGAAACAGATTTTTGTGGAGCATTTTCCTTATTTTCTTCGTAACTGCCTCCTTCTTTGACCACGGGATGGTGTGGTTTGCGTGACAGGAAGTATCGTGAGGTGTCACATCGATGGTATAGGTGTAGCCCTCGTTAACACCGGGTTTCACCGAAAACACATTCTCATAATCTGCACGTAGCTGAGTCAGTTCATTTCGTTGTGCTTCAGTGAAATATTCTGACTCCATGACTTTCATGGTTATCAGTTTCCTCTTTTCCTCTCTTTTGTGTCTCACTGTTTAGAGGCACAAAACGCGTGGGTGTTTTCAGCTCGTTACTAAATGCGAATAAGTAGGAGGCTGAAGGAGTCCAGGTTGCAATAATATGCGGTACGGCACACTGTTAGAGAGAAGGATTATTATTCAAGAAACAAATAGTACAATGAAATTACTTATCTTCAGTAATTTGTAGGACTGCAGCTGCGGCTATGAACTGACAATCTCGTATAATGGAATACCATGAACTAATACAACATATGCTCAGGGACTAAGCGTGATGGACCCCCCTCAGAGAATCAATGCAAACATTACAGAACTGGCTGAGGGTCGATTATGAAAGTGCGTCTGTCTAGGTTGAAATCTAGCTAAGAAGTGAACGAGGCACACTCCAGTTCCGCCGAGCTGCACAGCCCGCTAGAGTGCGCTGTGCTCGGCAGGCAACGGGCTGCCAACCTTTTGTTGGCGCGGCGTTGTAGTAGTCTCTGTGGCAGTGATACTACACTTTCTGTATTCACTAATAAACTCTTTATAACATGCTTGTCTTGTACTTAAGTCAGAATATAAATTCATTATCTGTATGCCTTCGAATCTAAACTGAAAGCTCCGGCAATATTTACCGTTTACTTCCCGTGTCCTCAACAATGGCAAAATTACACCTCTACTCTTATTCATAAGGCTTACTTCCCCGCACAAGAGGTCACACCTAACCCCGTAACTACTAGGAACGAGCTTTTCATTACTTCATTTCTACCGTAAACTCGACTTGCACCTGGTGCTTTATGATATGAGATTGTGCACCTATTGCACCTGTTACACGACAATTCTTCACTGGAAATCCTGGTATTCTATTATTCTGACTCAAGTACTTGTAAAGATTTGCACTCACGACATTGATTGGCGCACCGGTATCGACTATTACCTGTATTGGTGCTCAGTACATATCTGCTTGCAATGTAGCCCCCACAACACTTTTGTCGGTTCGGTTACTTTTGTGCGGTATGACTAAAAGTTCCTTTTCTATTTTTATTCCCTCATTGTATCTCAGCATAGAAAGTTTATCGCTGTCATCAGTGAACGTGCCCTCACTACACCAACCTGCAGCCAACAACGGAGAGCGTATTGTGGCTGTCTTTAGTTTAACGGATGAGCATTAGTGGGTTGACAGTTGTCTGTCACTTCCACTAACCTCACATTGTGGTTCTGGTTATTGCTGTTGCTACTGTTGGGTTGGCCGCCCTGCCTCACCGATGGTGTATTTTGATACTGTGCATGGCCCTGGTTTTGCAGTTGTCGGTTGTAATTCCCTGACATGTTCTGTGATTGACCTGGGTTGGCGTTCCATTGTGGCTCTGTGTGTTGCTGCCACTGTGGTGTCGGTTCGTTATAATCACACCACTGGTTTCGGTTATTCCGCCACTGCGAATTGCCGTTACCATTATATCCACTAGTCATGCGTCCATCATGACGTCTCTTCCGATTTTGACGATTATAACTGTTGCCGTTATAACCATTGACATTGTTTGTGCCTCGATTCTGTTGCCGGTTCTCTTGCCTATTTCCGTTACCACTTGGTACTGAGTTACTACTGTTACTGTTCCTGCCATTGTAATCGGTTTTTTGTTGATTACAGCCTGCATGGTTTCACCTGTTTTCTGTTTTCATGTCTTCGCTCAATAAGTCAACAGAATCCACATTTCGCCGGCCGGGGTGGCCGAGAGGTTCAAAGCGCTACAGTCTGGAGCCGCGCGACCGCTACGGTCGCAGGTTCGAATCCTACGTCGGACATCGATGTGTGTGATGTCTTTAGGTTACTCAGGTTTAAATAGTTCTAAGTTCTAGCGGACTCATGACCTCAGAAGTCCCATAGTGCTCAGAGCCATTTGAGGCCAATCCACATTTCCAGGAATTTTTCTATATCATATTCGGGTACATTGATGAAATATTTTTTAATCTCACTGGGCAACTTCATTTTTATTAATCTGATTGTGTCGCGATCGGACATGGGCTCGCCCCAGTACCTGGTTTTGTTTATATACTTTTCAAAATATCTGCGTTGCGCGCTCACCTTAGGATTGTATATTTCTGGACTGTACAACTCCTTGCGTAGTCTTTCTTGGACGCTAATGGACCAGAATTTTTGCAAGAATGCACCTTCAAACTGTTGCATTGTCCGACATTTTTCGGACACGTCGGTGGCCCACAGTGCCGCTACACCTTGAATAAAGGAGACCACGAACTGTATTCTTTGTCTTTCCGTCCGTCCTGGGAAACGCATTCCTGAAACTCTTAATGAATACCACAGGATGGACATTTCGTTTTTCGCTATTGAAGGGTTGGAATGTCCTGTGATTTATCACATTGTCCTCCTTTTTGAACATCTGATTGCTAGCTTCTGTGGCATACATTACTTCATGATGTGCGCTGCTCGGTATCGCATATTGTCCGTGCCCGTAATTCGCGTTAGGTTCCGGTTGCGCACTCGCGCCCTGCATACCGTCTGCGTTATTATAGCAATCAGTACGCAGAGTCGGATTCATTATCTGTCCGCCACTGTTTACATTGTTTTCCGACACAGACAGTCTCCGTGCGACCTCTTGTTGCCAATTCGGCAACTCCGCTGTCACACGGGATTTGATCTGTGTTAATTCGGCTTGTAGTGCGGCAGCGCTAGCGTCAATATTTACACTCGCGGCCGCAGTCGTTTGTTCTACAGCTGTTTTTACATCGCTAGCAATCTTTGCAGATACCTCGCAATCCTTTACTTCTAGCCATTCTTTGAATTCTCTTTAGACTTTTTGAGCTTGCACTTCCAAATATGTATCAATACTTTTCCGTGCATCTATTTCCACATTATGCACGCTGTTGATTAAAGTCTGGACATTGTCTTCTAGCCTGGCCTGCGATATCTGTAGTTTTTGCATCGCGCTGGCTAGACTTTGCACAAGATCAGGTATTTCTTTGCAAGCGTCTCGCGTCTTGGCAAGTTCGCTTTGGATACTGTTTAGTTTCGTTTCTAGTCTCTGGTCTCGCTCTCTGTCTTTCTGCTGACGCTCATGGAGCATTTGAGCAAGTTTCTCGTCCCTCTCCCTATCTTTTTCTTCTAACCTGCGCAGAAATTCTGCAAATGGGTCTGCAGTCAGTGAGAATACTGGTGCCCCGCTTAATCTAGCCCTCGATTGGCCCCCCTGTCCAGGTAGTGGAGTTGTTGTTATTCTATTCCCATTCTGCTATGGAGCGTCATTCACCGTCCACAGATCTTGGCCCCCCGCTCCGAGGCGGTGGCTTGGGGTTCGTTTACGTTTTGCAATTGCTCCTCGCTTTCCATGTTAACAGAATTTGGTTCGTCTGGTACGGATGTTTTAGGTTGTCCTATCTTACCCATGATAGATTCGCTTTAAGCCACTGACAAATCCTTAACACTGACACACACACGAATAATTATCCCCTCCAAAAGTAAACATATAAATACACAAATACACGCCATTTAATTTACACTCTAATTACTATTTTTTCACCGAAGGTTTCTCATGTCCATATGGGTTCGATATTCCGCACAGAGCTACACAAGATGCTTGCACAATAGGCCTTAATTTGTTATTTCTTTTTCACGTAATCCTCTTTCTTTTCTCACTTTTTCTTCTCCAGATCTCCTCAGGGTGCGGTTTGGTTATTGTACATCAAAAAGATTTCATATAGGCATTAATATTTTACAACAAATAGGCACATACATAATTACATTTGTTATAATAGTGTCATATTAATAAATCTCGCATTTTCTTCGATCTGGCCTCAAAGTTGCGGCGTCAACCTAGCCTCCGTCGGCCGTCGTAATTTAATTTATTATTTACTACAGAAATTGATAGGTAATGGTGATAGTTGCCGACTTACGTGGTGGGCATTGATCAAAATGATATTTCATTCAATTTTGATTTACAATTAAATGCTGTTGTGCAGTTGTCTCTTTCTATAACAATATTAATCTTCAGTGGAAATTAAACATGAGCATAGAAATAGAACAATGGAATAAAGTTTTCATATTAATTTCCTCGGCAAGTCAGTTCACTTTGAAGCAAGAAATCTTTAGCTATTAATTACAATTGCAGCCCACACACGCGCGGGAGTACTTTTTCTTACCTGCATTAACCATTGCATTATTGTCGGAGTAGTCTGGCTCACGGCTGTTGCACTGAAGATAAGAATCTTAAAGCAACGTATTCTCTGCAACGTCTGGCGGCTGTGGAGAAAAATGTACATTGTGTTAATAGCGGGCGAGTTTTTCGCTTCCGCTAATTTTTATAAGTTAATATCACCAATTCTGTTCAGTACCTCCTCATTGATTACGTGGTCTACCCATCTAATTTTCAACGTTATTCTGTATCACCACATTTAGAAACTTCTATTTTCTTCTTGTCTAAACTATTTACCGTCCATGTTTCGCTTCCATACATGGCTACATCCCATACTATTACTTTCAGAAAAAACTTCCTCACACTCACATCTGTACTTGATGTTAACAAATTTCTCTTCTTCAGAAGAGCCAGAGCCAGTCTACATTTTAAAGTATATCCTCTCTACTTCGACCATCACCATTTCACCAGCAGACGTCAATGTTTTTATTTCTTCTCCATGGATTTTAATTCCTACTCCAAAATTTTCTTTTGTTTCCTTTACTGCTTGCTCAATTACATATTGAATAACATCGGGGATAGGTTACAACACTCACTCCATTTTCAATCGCTGCTTTCCTTTCGTGAATCTCGACTCTTATAACTGCCATCTGGGATCTGTACAAATTGTCGTCCTGTATTATACCCCTGCCACCTTCAGCATTTGAAAGAGGGTATTGTAGTCTAGAATGTCAAAAGCTTTCTCTAAGTCTATCTTCTAAGGTAAGTCGTAGTCAGTATTGCCTCGCGTGTTCAAACTTTCGTATGGAATCCAAACTGATACACTAACGCCACTATTAGTATGCAAATCATCTTCACTTTAAATACTCGCTGTAATGGTCGACGAGTATTAGTTATCTTCGAGATCCGTCGTGTTGAGTTGATGCTAGTCAATAATGCCTTTAAGAAAACACCGCACTGAGTTTGAACGCGGTGGTGTAATATGGCTGCGAGAATCTGCATGTATCTTCTGCGATATTGCAGAGTAACTTGGCAGAAATGTAGCCACAGTACTTGATTGCTGGCAGCGGTGGGCATAAGAATGTACAGTCGAAAGAAGCCCTGGCTCCGGACGTCCACGGAGCATTACCGAGAGGGGTGACCATCATGTACGGTGTGGGGCCGTGGCGCATCGTACTGCATTTGCAGCACAGTCGGTCACTTCAAAGATGGCTCCGAAGCAGACGCCATGTAGCGTGCATTCCACTCCCCCCGAACCAGAGCCATTTGCGACTTCAGTGGTGTCAAGCGAGAGCTCATTGGCGTACAGGATGGTCTGTTATGTTTTCTGAGGAAAGTCGTTTCTGTCTCGGTAACAAGGATGACCATGTGTTGGTTAGAAGGAAGCCATTTGGGGACCTACAGCCGACTTGTCTGTGTGCTGGAAACAGTGGACATAACCTGGAATTATGGTGTGGCGTGAGAATCTCCAGGAGCAGTCTCGTGGTTATCCCACACACCATGACTATACATTTGTACAGAAATCTGATGATTCGATGTATTGCGCTACCATTCATGAACAGCATCCCAGGGGATGTTTTCTAACAGGATAACGCTCTCCCATATACCACTGTTGTAACTCAATATGCTATGCAGGGTGTTCACATGTTGCCCTGGCCTGCTCTATCACCAGATCTGTCTCCAGTCGAGCACGTATGGGAAATCACTGGACAACTCCAACGGCATCTACAAACAGCTTTAACAATCCTCGTATCGAGCGACCAAGTGCAACAAGCGTGGAACACCATCCCACAAACTGGCATACGGCACCTGTACAACGTAATGCATGCACGTTTGCATGCTTGCAATAAACATTCTGGAGGCTACACCGGTTATTAATACACTAGCATTTCAAATGAATCAGCATTTCACATTTGTCATGGCTTATCTCTCTCTTACATCAATATGTAAATTTATAATGTTACGAATTTAAATATGTTACCTCCACAAACGTATTCCCGAAATTTTATTACTCCACGTTAATTGCTTTGCTGTACATATTCCGAAAGCAGGCAGCAAACCTTTTCTATTGAAGTAAAGCCTCCGGCTTGGCGTCTTCCTTTAAGTGCTAACACTCTGATGTTCTTGGAGTGAAGTGTCAAGTGTTTCATCAACATTAAAAATATATTGAACAGAGAGAAATTGCTTGTCTTCCACTGTTTTAGGGGTATGAAAATTCATCTACGTTTACTTGGTTAAAAGCTTGTCTAGCCTCTGATACAGGCTTCCTAAGACTCTCCATAGATCATTCACTGTAAATCCATAAGATCGCTTTTTCGTTTCAAAAACATAATCAATGATTTGTTGTTTTTTATTGAACACACTTCGTAAGAGTCCCACAATCGTTTTCCACCTAATGCATTTCTGTGTTTTCCTAAACTCTTGTTCCAGTGTGTTAAGTGGAACACGAAATTGCTTTACTGCTGTAGAAGAATGCATCTAATCATTCTTTACCGGCACAATCTTCTTTTACATCCCCAAAGGCTCCTATATTTTTTTCTCTGATTTCTGGATACATTTAATAGGCTTCCTGGTGCCCTAGTATCTGAAGGAAAACCAAGATGCAGTAGCAGACCGTTTAATACACCATAACAGAGATGATTCAAAATATGATTGTTTAATTAAAGATTTCTTGAAACGGATAACGTCATTACGTGCAATTTACTAAATTGAATTCTAGTGTACGGATTTTTATTTGTAATTAGGTAACCCACTATGAATGTTTTAAGTTCTGCGTCCGCAGCAAGCAGGAAGGCCGCCATTAACACCTGGTATGGCGATACTGTATTTTTCGTGACTGATGACCAATATTGATATTGTGAACAGTCAGAACGGTGTAGGATACTGCTATTTAATCCAGCGTAAAGAGGAAGGTTGATGTTACCGATTTTCTACGAAAAATTACGTTGGTATCATTACACAGTCCATACTGTGTTTTTAATCTATGTTGATCCATTACGGATCGTGGGACGACGGCTGGCGTGAACTTCTTGATGCAATAATTTACCAACAGCCGTATGTATTGCAGAAATTTATTTTATTTTATGAACTTCTATGTGCTACCAGTTTCGGCATTACACTGATGCCCTCTTCAGGCCACATATGTCACAGTCGTAAAATAACTGTACCCGTGAATCAATCGTCCTGCAACAACTCTTGGTGGCTAGGCGACACAGACTCACAGAGTGAGAGGATACTGTGATTTGTCGGCCATTACGTGGGCGTATGGAGCGGCCATTTCAAACTGCACAAAAAATCAGACGTTAATTCATTCGATCGGTAATACAATATTTGAACTCGGACGACAAGAACCCAAAGGAATTTATATTTTTTCTATTCTAACAGTGAAAATAACATTCAGCAGAACAGTCTTAGACTTTATGTAAATGAAATCATTTTTGTGGCTGGTGTGTAAGATAAATTTTTCTCAGGCACCAGTGTTGTTATAGGAAGAGTTTGTGGTGTGATATATTAATTATTTGGTGCACACATTTAATGCCACTTACTGAAATAATGAAACATTTCCATATTTATTTGTAGTGATAAGGTACAACAAAAAAATTCATTGTAGTCGTCCTCAGCAGCACATAAATAAGAATTATCAGAGATTATTTCTTTTAAATAATACTGTTATTCTTGCTGCTGCAGCAACAGCATGAAACCCATCACATAGTAATACCATTATTTAGTGCGAATATTTGCAGGTTCACTAAGTATCATACACCACATCATTACAAATCAAATTACACCAGAAACAAGGCAAGAAATTGATAATGATCTATATCTGCACGCGAACACCTTGACCAAAGCGACTAATTCCATTGAATGAATGATTAGTGTCTCAGTTTTCCCGATAAAAGCAAGCAGCAGAACGCATCGGCCTCCCAACTGATGTAATCTCACTCTGTTATAGCAATTAACTTAAGTGAAAGAACACCTGGCCAACTGTTCGATACTCAGGTCGTCATGAAGCGGTTGCATTTTCTGGTTCTGACGTTGGTGTGCGTACCTGAATTATACGACTGTACTGGGTATTACACATTATAGTTTGATCAGTTTGGCTCGATCCCCCACGTGCTATGGCACGAAAATACATATATTTGCTACACACGGCTTCATTGAGTCTCACAGAGATGGCTGGTCTCAATGTTTGCCTACGTTTCTCGTCGTAGGGTGCCAGCTCACACCTGTCGTAAACTCAGTTTTTAAGTTGAAAGAAAATATAATAAAACAATGCAGGCGGATGTTGTGGTGAAATTTAAAATATTGAGTCACTCGAGTTGATTTATAATTTGAACAAGTAGTTTATTTTTCTTCAATATTTTCACTAAACACTTAAAATGCAGTCTGAGGGCGTTTACGTAAAAGCTGCCATTACAACACTTCACTATAAAATTCGTATGTCCCTATCACGGCACTCGACAGTCTACTCACAATTCATAAAATTCACTCTTGTCTACTGTCCTAAACCTCTATATTGCGCTCCACTTGATCGCTCACGAACGTCCCTACATACATACTTGTCCTCGAACACGTCAACCAACCCACTACTACCCCCGGATGCGCGACACGTCCGACTCTTAGCATCGCTCAAAACCAGCTGTCCTGTCGTCAAAGATGGCCGTCCTATCCACCCTCGAAACGATTGTCTGACTCAAAACAATGTTCGACAAAAACTGTGAATATTATAAACTTACACACAAAAATATATGACATATTGAAAAAATGGAAAATTTCTAGGCAATAATAATTTAAAGTCCAGGTTTTTGTACCTGCCACCGATTTTTTACAAATAGTGTTCTTGTGCCGTGATTTTGTTTTCCAGGCTGTCATTCAGAAATGATACACATTAAGCTAAATCGGCGATGATTGCTCGATGCAGCTCTACTAGCCAAATCTGTTGTCATTTTGTTCGTATTCATCGGCCAAAGCATTACCGAGATATTAGCTTTTGAACTTTCATAAATTTACTATTTTAAGACAAAAATAACGTTTAAACTATTACATATTTATGTGGCGCGTCTGGATAATTTAGCTTTACATATTTTTCTGTCCATGAGCGCCAACTCGCAGCTCCGTGTCACTCTTGGTTTTGTTTTTATCAACTTTTCTCTGGCATTGAAATTTTTTCAAGAGCGCAAACACAGCCATATGCGCTCCTGCCAAGCATCCGCTCGGGTTTTTCCAATGCCGCGTAACGCTAGTTGCTCGCCACGGACCCTTAGCAGCCGCCAGCCACGTGCTCTGCGGTGGGAAACTACCGCCCTAATATCCCGCCACACCTTGTACGCTCACAGTTACCCCCACTTGCTACTCCATAAACGCAGTGCACGGTGTCGCAAGTAGCTCCAAACCCAATCTGCGCCCTCAGTAGAGAAATAATACACAACAATAAACTCTACATATGATAGCAGAAAAATCGAAATGAACAAGTCCTTAAATTATTTATGCAGCAGCACTTCCTACCATAGCTTAACCAAACTTACACAAAATATAGTTATTCATCAGCATTTCCATGATATGACTGGCCAATGGTTGTGGGTAACAATACATAAACGAATCGAAAGTGGACCAGCAATTTTTCTTAAAGTTCTCTAAATATTGTTTTTCTTCAATCTTTTTTTTATGTCGATGCATCGTATCACTTAATAGAAATTACGCAGCACATACAGTCAACACTACACCTTTTGTTGTCTTCTGTGGTGTGTCTCTGACCTGCATCTACTGCAACTCAGATATCAGGCGCTATTTCTCAAATTGTCCTGCCAGTCAGCTAACCCATTTCTACCAGGAACAAACATAATTCACCCGATCAGTTTGTTATCAGCGACGGTGTCTGGGTACCAAGAATTGGTCGGATGTAAACCTGCCCTGTGGTAGCCAGACTTGACAAAGTTAAAGCCAAATATCAGGGAGAAACCTGACACAAACTCACAGATGGTAGTGTTACCAAAGAAATGCATGCTGGATACAGACTTTTCTTTGATCGTAGCAGTTTGTCCCATTCAAGAACAGAAATGGCACAACTCGTTGAAACTGTACAACATTGAGGCAAGGTTTCTCTAACCAAAGTGAAACTAAGAAAATATATGACCAGAATAGTGTTCAAACATTTATTATATGATGAGTTCCATGGTAGGTTTCAGCAGCAACCCAGTCTCTAATTTTAACCCAAACAATAATCTAACTGCTGCTCAATGACCAATGAAGAACACAGCACTGCAAACTGAATAAAATCAAATGTATAAAGTACCCCATTGCACAACATAATCCACAAATCAGCTTATATTGCCCTGAAACTAAGTAATCTTACACATACTAACAAAAAAAAAAAAGATATATATTCCCCTCAAATGCAAACATATCTCCAGTGACTACAAGAACATATTATATGTACACCATTCAATTCCATATTCTCATCAGTCAATCCTATGCCGAACTACCTCCAAACCGACACACCAAAACAAAATTGGTGTGTGACGAAATTGTAATAAACATAATGAAGTTACATAGTAGAGAGTATTGCAGTGGGGTCATTCTAGGGATTTTGCTTGGCAGAGGGTGCTTCATACCAACGTAGCATGGCAAAGGGTGCTCGTAAAGATGTTGGGTGGCAGAGAATGCTTCGTATCCATGTTGAATGGCAGAGGGTGCTGCGTTCCATGTTGCAAGGTGGAGGGTGCTCCATACTGAGTGTGCAGAGGGTGGTATTACCACTTATGTGGCAGAGGGTGCTTAGCACCCATGTAGGATGGTAGAGAGTGCGTCATACCAAAGTTTCATTCAGATGTTGCATCCGACCAATATTGCGGTGTAGGGGGTGCTTTGTGCAAGTCTTGTGTGTTAGTGTTTATTAGCAGTGTTTCATGGCAGAGGATGCTTTGCACCAATGTTGGGTGGTAGGAGGTGCTCCATAAAAACATTTCGTTGCAGATGGTGCGTCCTACCAACGATGCGAGGTGGAGGATGCTTTACACTGATGTTGCATTGAGGATGGATTTTCATAGTGATCAATTTACCTACCATTAGGAATGTGGAATGCACTGAAAGACTGTAATGTGACTTTGAAAATGATGGACCACAGCAATCAATCGTCCTTTCATTTCAAGCTTTATTAAAGCAAATCTAGATTTAGATAGTGCTTAGCCATTTTCAGTGCATTATTGAATTGTTTCAATACATGCCCTAGTGCGTCAGTTCCTTGTTGTTCGGGTTTGTCACAGGTCACTGATGATTACTCAAGCAGTCTTGAACGAACTGTGACAGAAGCCCAAAGAACAGGGGACTGATGTACTAGAGCATGTATTGAAACTATGAAATAATGCATTGATAATGGCTAGGCACTAGCCGAAACCTAGATTTGCTTTAATAAAGCCTGAAAGGAAAGGCCGACTTATTTCTCCATCATTTTGAAACTTCCTAGTGATGTTGTAAATGGTGCATCCAGACGATGTTCCGTAGAAGAGAGTCCTTAGTAGCAACACGTCACTGAAAAATGCAAGAATAAGTCATTAGCTCACGTGGGATTGGCACAGGAGTTGGTCGCCCATCAAGTGGTACGAAACGTGCCCTTTGGAAATTTATAAATTGACTGTGCTGGTAAACCCCTTACGTTATTTGTTTTTCAAATAGCTGAGCAAAACTGAACATGCTCAGATGTTTCTCTCTTTACTTATTTTGATCATCAATAAACTGACACACAATATTTTTAGCGTAACGCAATCTGACTTTCATTAATCCCTACAAAAGAATGGCCCTGACTAACAATAACCTATACCTTTCATGAATCACCTCACAAAAATCTTCGTTACTCGAACAACTGCAATACAACGAGCGCCAACACTGCCTTCTAAATAATTCTAACTACTGAAGGCACTACCTACTGATAGGGATAATTGGCAAATGAAAGATTTTGATAGAAAACAAACAATGTATTTACCTTAATAGTGTTCAAAGGTCATAATATATACATATCAGTTCATGACATCCAGTCTCACAAATTTCGTTTTTCTGACGGAGACACGTCCAGATCGTCTGCTCTCAAAACTCTACCATCTCTCTCCCCACATCCATCACTGCCGGCGGCTCACCTCCAACTGCACAACGCTATGCGCTGTTCACATCCAGCTGCCCAACACTACAATAGCGAATATTCCAACAATGCCAACCAGCCACAGACTGCACACAGCATAGCCAGCGATTTCCGTACAGAGCGCTACGTGACGTTACCAACATAAAAACCTGAACAGCCTACTTACATAGCCCCCATGCTCCCCACAAAAAATGTTACAAATTGTTTTGGGCAGTGGTCAATACAGATTTGAAAAAAAATTTTCATAATTACGATAACGAAGATATCAAATGCACACACATATTGATACACTGCTGGTCAAAAGCAAAGATTTTCTCACAGTCCATAAAGACGGTCCTGATCATTCATCACAGTAGTAATTGCAGTTTTTTTCTCAAAGTCTGAGCAGTAAAAGGAAATGCACATGGAAATAGTGGATTTCCATGCAGTCTTGAAGAAGTATTGTTGTCCTTCCAATAGAAAGACACTGCTGTCTCTTGACATGCAGACAGGTAATGGGCCACAACAGAGCAAACCTACAACAGTCAGTCGAAGTTTTGAAGAATATGGGTAGGTAGGTCATCACAGAGCAGACCCCCTGCAGTCCTGGTAGAGAGGATTGTATTGGTGGGCCACCAGAGGTGCAGACGAACTGCAGTCCTTGTAGAAATAATGGTATTGGTGGGCCATTAAATATGTAGACCCACTGTAGTCCTTGTAGAAATAATGGTATTGGTGGGTCATTAAAGATGTAGACCCACTGTAGTCTTTGTGGAGATGGCCAGCAGCCATCTGTTACAACTGTGTGAGTGCACAATCACCATTAAAGAGTCTTGCAGACAATATAGCAAGTCATAAACCACCACTTGTGCACTCACAAACTTTTTTCTTATGTCCTTAGAACCAGCAATGCTGTTAACCAGTCCCTTGCTGAATTATCAACAGACATGCGAGCACTAACAGTCCCTTGTTTTCACATATTGTGCATATACTATGACCAACAGAAACGTGTGCAGTGAAATGAAACTTAATTTGAAGAACTGGTGTCTATACAATTATAAATTTACGACATGAGAATACAATTACAAAGGTACAAAATACGTTCTTAAAGAACATAACAATACAGATAACATTTGTAACAATATGGGTTTTACAAAAGAATCGAAGTAACATATACATCAGTATTGCAGGAATTATGACATAAGTAAATACATAAGAGATCCGAATAACTTTCGAAACATCAACTTCACACATGAGCATTAAAACAAAACAGAATAAATAATGTCTAAACATCTTTACAATGCACATAACATAGTATTAGAAAAATTGTACAACATAACTCTGATCAGATAAACACATAAAGACAGGAAGAACACAGATACACAAGGGTACAAAAGCACATAGCGGAATAACACAAAAGGAAAGGACAGGGTTTGTTTTACTGCAGTATTTTGCAAACAAAACTTTCCTTACTTCTTGAAGATCTCCCTTCGTTCATCATTATTCCCAAAAAATAATATCTATACTTGCTTTCTGCATTCTACTCATATCCTCTTTCAAAATAATTATTCTTCATTGTACAATACCATTTTCTACAAACTTTTTCGTATTTCTCAATGCATTTCATCCAACTCATTGCAACTCATTCTCTTATATAGCCCTCCCACTCTTAAGCTACCTTAAATCTACTGAGCTCAGATGCATAAACTAAGGGATGAGGCAATGCAGCAACACACAACAATTAACACAAAAAGTAATGACAAAAAATAAAAATTGGGAAAGCAAGCAGCAGTATATCTAAATTAGCAAAGTAAATGCAACATTACAACTAATATGAGCCAATGTGCAGCAACAAGAAAAAAAATCAGTAGTAAAACTGGCTTAATACAATATAAGTTCAGTAGAACTATCCCTGGCAAACAGCAGCAGCAAATGCAATACCTTATATCTAAACATGACATAGCTCAAGCAGAAAAAATAGTACACTAAAGACAACAATTCAGATAAGGGAAATGTCTATTTACATCTTAATGTCCATGTCATTAAAGAGGAGCTTATTCTAAAAAAAAGAATTACCAAGTACTTGAAAATAAAATTATGTATGCAGTTACTGTTATTAGTCCCTTCCTATTGTTTTCTTCCTTTTCAAGTGCTCCTTTTTTGAAGAATGTGGATCATAAAATAATTATTTAACAGATTTGTTGACAGAAAGTACTGTAATGTGAATTACAGTATATGCAATGGTGTTCTGTTTTACGTCGTGTTCCTGGAGTAAGATGTCCCTGATGTTCCATTTTTACGTAATTACTAGCCACGGCAGCTACGTCGTCAGCTTCATAAGTACGTTTTGTGGCTGCCAGTAGTGTGAGTCATTGCCTACTGTCTCTTTGTTGGCGCACGTCGTTATTGGGATTAGGAGACCTAACTTCTATAAATTCACCTTCCTGAGAGGGCCCTGCCCTGTTTGAATCCCCCCAGTTCTGATGAAATTCACGTCTGTCGTTATGTTGGTAGTTTTCTTGTCGGTCAGGTGGCGGAGAATTTCTCCGTAAGTCGTAACTGCATGGTGGAACATTGCGTCTGAAGTTATTCTGTCTCCCTTCAGAATAATTATGTGGCTTCCGATCTTGTCTGTTTCTCTGAATGTCTCTGCCATAGTCATAACGGCGGAAAGGTGATCTTTCCCTGTAATTATTGCTACTCTGCCAACGGTTGTCAAATGGGTGGTGGTTGTTTTGGTAGCGATTTGCGTTGTAAGAATAGCCTTGTCGTGTCCAGTTATTGTTTCTGTCATCACGGAATAGTGACGGATGTGACCTGTAATGATTGTTTACCTGTTTTCTCATACCGCGACTGTCTGCGACAATTTCTAATTCCTGTAACAGTCCCTGAAAAGCTTCAATGTCGTCTTTGCAACGTCCTGTCAAAATATGTCGTAAATGTTCAGGCAATTTGATTAAGCAAATGCGGATGAGTTCTGAGGAGGTGTATGGGTTTGACAGATACTGATTCTTATGCAACATGTCTTCAAAATATTTCACAAGACTTGAAAATTGAGATTGTTCGAAATGTTTCATCATTATGATGCTATGTTTTACTCGGTCTTGTGTAGCTTGAGACCAATATGCTGAGAGGAAGGCATGATAAAATTCTCCTTCACTGTGACAATCGTGAATGACCGATCGCATTCTTACAGCTGGTTCATTCTCTAAATAGACACAAATAAATTCCAATCTGTGCTCTAGTGACCAGTTGGGAGGAAAACAATGAGAGAATTGATGAATCCACGCTTTTGTATGAATGTCGTTGCCAGAATTCTGCAATGTTTTGAATATACGTGTAATAATGAACAGCTTATAGTCAGTCATCGTGTCGGCGAGTCGCATATCGGTTATTGTTACGTCTTGTCGGCGGTCCCATCTCAAAATTCGGTGCACCTTGCTAATTTCTTTCATAATTTCCCAAATGCCCTGTGTTATTATTTTGTGGCTTTTCCGTATTTCTAAAGTCCCTCTTCCGGTGTTGGAGCGCGAGTGTCCTCTGAAATATGTAATTGTTGTATTACTTGTGCCAACTGATATTGTACTTCCCGGATTTCTCTTTTGTGTTGCTTACTAATATGATTTTGTTTAAATTTCTTCAGTGAAGGCTACAGGTCTTATGTCATTCAGATCATCAACTACCTTTGTAGATATGTTAGTGATCTCATCCGAAAGTTTGGCTACTTTCTCCGATAATGAACTGACTTCCTCAGTGTGTTTCTCTGAAAAAAGTTTCAGAGTGTCCATTTGTGTTGAAAACGTATCTACTGTGTCCTTTAAGTTCTCCTGAGTTTTTGCAAGTTGCATAACCGAATCGGTAGATGCAACTGAGTCAGTTTTAACTTGCAAGGTGTCGTAATTTTCATGAGCAATAGTTTGCAGTTGCTTTATGGCTTCTTCGTGATCCTCTAATGCATTTTCATGAAGCGAAAAAATGGGTTGGAAATACTCAAAAATTTGTGTTTTTACGTCGTTATAGACTTTTCGACATTTCGATTCAGTTTTAAGTAATTCAGCAGTTAAACGTTCACCTGTTTGTTCAAGCGTGGTGTCTAACTTTTGAAGCTGTTGCTGTGTTCGTCTCTTGTGTTGTTCCATTGCGTCTAACCTTTGAAGCTTTTGTCCCATTTGTTGTATGAATTGTAATAACAGTGACCGGTGTCTGAAACTTGTTCCTCAGGGCTATACTATTTACATCACTATCCCACACATTTTGATCCCTTTTACTTAAAAAAGCCCTCACATTTCTCTCTGCTTCCTGATTCCTACATTTCCTATTATTTTTATTCCTAAATGCCCACCTCTTATCGTGCTGATTAAACCATCCTCCAAACATCTCATCATTACCAGTAATTGCCTCCATTCCACAAATCCTTACGTCCCTCTCTTGTTCATTTTTGTCATTATCAACGAACCCCCTGTTAGTTTGCCAATAATTCTAATTCTGTACTGCCCCTTCCCTTGTTTCACTGCTTTTGCTTTCATTAAAATACCTCCCACTATTTGGCCCCGAACTACGTGAAGATCCACCATTATTTCTCCCACAAATCTTTTCCCACCCCATTGTCCTACTGTCTGCATGGCTTATTGCTCCAAATTGGATCCTGTTTGGAACAAATCTCAGTTTAAAGACTTTTGACCCTGTGGTCCCCTTGCAATAATTTCTTCTCTCCAATCTCTCTCTTCTAGCAATGGCCTTTGATCAATCCTGTTTCCATTTCTCCATATACCTCTCTGGTGCCTGACATCAGCATTAAATCTTTCCCTGTTTCATTTTGAATTCTATCTCTGGTTTCTCTGCAATTACCACTTGAATTTCCTTCCATGCTTGAATTATTGTGGTTATTACCACAACTCACATTATTTCTTCTCTCTAAATTATTCCTCTGATTAGTCCCTGAATTATTACCCCCTGAGTTTGGCTTATGGCGCATTGCCTGGTCCATCCTCTCAATAAAATCGAAGAAATTTCCTGTAGAATTGGTTGAACAATGTATCAGCTCCCACTGTTCATTTTTGGGTAACCGTCTCCTTAGAGCTGAAATCTCGGCCAAAATCCCAATGGCTTATCCAGATGTACCAACATTCTTAATTTCATCAGGTTGCCCTTCATGGGGTGGGTGCACGCAACGACTGTGGTTATATTGGGTTAGATAGAGCAGCAATCAGTCGTAGAATTAAGTTGCTTTAATATGACATTTATAGTCACAACGCAGATCAGATTTCGACCTGTGTCAGGTCATTATCAATGCTAAAACAGATACAAGAGTATATATTACAATGTGATTTACAAAAGTTATAAGTCTATCACATCGTTGTCTTTTAATCTTAACATTACATACCAGTGCGGAATTGTAGCAGTTGTTCGTGCTCAAGTGAATGCTTACACAGTTCAACCATTTCTGTCGTAAAATTATATGTTGATTTCACAGTACACATCGGTTTTGCGTGTAGCGCCCTCTATGAGCTGCGCCTGAAGTTTACGGTTTTGACGATATTTTTTTGTAATATTTATGTTGTATAGTAACTAAGTAATAACATGAAATTATTATGAGTAAAACTATGTAAAATTACAATTCTTACTTTTCCCATGTCTGTAATGTGCTAGGTGTTTAAAATTACTATAGCACGTAACAGACAGCAGAGTGTTTGTCAAGTAGGGCATATAGCAATGCAGAGGAGGCATCTGTAGCGAACTCTGAGACACTAGAGGTTGGTAGAAAGGGACACAGTGCACGGGGGCAAGAGCGCCAATTTGTCCCCTGCACTGAGGATTGACCAGTCATTTAAGAAAGTATCGACTGATCCAGCACAGGACCAGTCCAGCCCTTTTCCCTGCTGTTGAAAGGAGGGGGTGTGGCCGGCTGAAGTGGCTGAGCGGTTCTAGGCGCTACGGTCTGGAACCGCAAGACCGCTACGATCGCAGGTTCGAATCCTGCCTCTGGCATGGATGTGTGTGATGTCCTTAGGTTAGTTAGGTTTAAGTAGTTCTGAGTTCTAGGGGACTGATGACCTCAGAATTTAAGTCTCATTTGAACCACTTTTGTGGGGGTGTGGTGGCTGTAGGATAGTTTAAAGCATCCTCTGGTAGCAGTAATGTGGACGAGTACATTGGGTCTTCACACTTCGAAGCAACCATACACACACATGTGAGCAGAAAAATGTGGGGCGGGGGTCAGATGAAAGTGTGAAGGTGGATGATGGATGTGTGTGGAGGTAGATGTAGGACAATGCAGCAGCAGGATAACGCCACCAAGAGCTCATTTCCCATCGAAATAAATAAACAAATGTAAACTGTACATTGCGTCCTTCCTCTCCAGAAGCTCAGCACTGATCCGTTGTCTAGGGAAGCAGGGGGGTGGGGGGTGGGGTGGGGGGGGGGGGGTAGAGAGAGTGTCGACATCTTGAATAAATCACCTTGATATTGAAGCTCTTTTGTTTGTGTTTTCTTAAACAATGACATATGTTGTGGGTGGGGTCCCCCCTTAGAAAAACACAGTTTTATTTTTTTTCCCCAGACTCGTTTCACTGCAGTTGCAGCATCATCAGCGTTTTTTTATTACTATTATGGCTGTTAAACATAAGGAATGTTGTTTACAGTTTAAATACATATAAATATTTCTTTCTAAATCATAATTACAGGTCGCTGAAGACCACATAAAATTGTGCATACATATCTTCTTACCACACTGTGCTGTTTCCCTGCTGTATTACGTTTTTACAGTGACTGTTTTTCTTAATGTAGGCAAAACATTTTTGCAATAATTACGATTTCTAAACTGGTATGGCTATGTCTGAGATTAATAATTAATATGAAAGGTGTGTGTGTGTGTGTGTGTGTGTGTGTGTGTGTGTGTGTGTGTGTTTGTGTGAAAAGACAAGAAGGGGAGAGAGAGAGAGAGAGAGAGAGAGAGAGAGAGAGAGAGAGAGTAGATTTGAGGATATTTCATTATTATTACAATTACATTTATTTCTTATCAGTTTTGTGTGTGTGTGTGTGTGTGTGTGTGTGTGTGTGTGTGTCTATGTGTACATGTTGGGGGGAGGGGTAGTTCTATAGGCTGGTTGTATCTAATAATTCTTTGAGGGCAGAGAACAGAGTTACATTGCAGAGGGCTGTGCATTCATTTCTCACTTGCTTTCCTTCATTTATGGCTTTTTGTATTTGATCAATTATTAATGTTTGTGATGGGCTATTGATGCATTTGAGAAGTTTCAAATCATTGTTGATGCCTGTTCGGCTATGTTTATTGTCCATAAGGTGTTTAACAAATGTGGAAAGATAGGTGTTACTTTTTAATGCTCTTCGTATTCTGTGTATCTGGTATTAAGGTTTCTGCTTGTCTGTCCTATATAAATTGATTTGCAGTCCTGACACGTTAGTTGGTAAATACCAGATGTGTTGTGCAAGTCTGTGCTTGGTTGCCCTTCGTTTAATCTGTGTTGGGTTGTGTGCCCTGGAGGCTATTTTTAGCTCTTGTTTTTTGAATATGTTGCCTGTAGTAGGGGCTGCTTAGTTATTGTAGGTGAGAGTGAACCAACTGTTTATTGTTGTGCGTGTTTACCGTTCATGTGTGTTCGTTTGTGTGTTGTGTGTTCGTAAGTTGGTGAGAAAGCTTTTGTGTTGAGTGTCTTTCTTAATTTTGTTTTAGTTTGTGCTTCAGTTTATCTGTAGTGTGTGTGTTATATCCATTCTCTACAACCGTTTGTCTGATTGTAATTCAGTGGGTGGAGTTTTGTTCACTCTGTGTAGCATATATTGGAAACCGGCTACTTAGTGCGTAGTCAGATGATTGAAATGTTTGTGAATGGCTGTGCTGGTGGTGGTTACTTTTCTGAATATCGGTAATTGGTGTTGATAGTTGTGTGTGTGTATTGTGAGGCCAAGGAAATTTCACATTTTGTTTTTTCTGTTTCTAAGGTGAATTTTATTTTTGGGTGAACTTTGTTCATATCACTATGGAGATCTGGGATGCAACTGGGTGTTTCATCTAGAATACATATGGCATCATCTACATAATGATTTCAATATATTATTACATATTGCTTGTGTCCTACTATTGTTTCAAATACCTTATTTTCAATGTGATGAAGATATATGTTGGATTGAAGTCCACTGATTGGTGACCTCATTGGAAGTCTGCCTTCTTGTGAGTAGAACTGATTGTCAAATGATAAAGAGTTTCGCTCTGTAATTACTATTAGGGTGATAGCTATCGCTCCTATGCGGGGTTTGGGAAATTTTGCCTCTTCTTGTAATTGTTATTGGACGATGTGGATGGTTTCTGTGGTGGAGATACTAGTGTACATGGATGTGATACCAAATGATGCAAGGGTGGCTATTGTGGGTTCGTTGATGTCTTTGATTTTTTGTGTCAGCTCTTCATTGTTGTGTATGCTTCTGTTATTGGTGTATATGTAATGTGTCTGTAAGTATGTGCATTTCTCTGGCGAAGTGATACGTGGGTACACTTCTGAAATTGACAATAGGGTGTATCAGAATTCCCTCCTTGTTGAGCCTTAGTAGGCCGTTCAGTGTGGTTGCTTGGGGGTTCTTTTGTTTCAGCCATTTCGAATTCTGTTTTCTGAATACACATGAGATATTTTTTAGAAATGTTTGTGTTTTACTTGCATCTTTGTGTTGGGTCACTGGTTAGCATTATTACGTAGATGTGTTCTAGAAATTTGAAGGCACACCCGAAATTTAATGGAACTGCATTCATCCTGTTTTATTATTATTATAGTGCTGCTCTTGTCTGATCTCATAATGAGTGCCTTGTTGTTTTTAAGGTTGTCTTTTACGTTTCTGCATGGTTTTCCCTCTTCATTTTTTGTTCCTGTTAATGTATTGTTTTGTTGTTCTTTATTATGTATCTTATTTCTTCTGCGGCTAACACTCTTGTCAGACCTGCATTGAAGTTTGGATTACTGTTCTTTTCTTGTTGTTTTATTATGTATTCACCTTATGTGATAAGATTCTCCACAGTCTTGTGTGGAATGTGTGTATTGGCATTATATTCTGGAGCTTTTTCTAGAGAATTTATTTCTTGGTTAGTTGGTTGTACGTCCATAAGGTTGACCAAACGTTTGTCGAAGGTTCGTTTAATTTCTATTTTTGTGTGTAATTATTTATTTCTGTTGCTAGAGGGCTTTTAGGTTTTTTTGTTTATACTGTGTTGTTTTTATTTGTCTTTCTGTGTTTTGATTAACTTTATTCATGATATCACTAAATATTTGAGAGAGTTTGATGTGATTTCCTAGTTCCAGGTGAATTTTAAACCGTTCAGCATTGAGTTCCTGCATTTATGTATGTAAGTATTTAATTTCTTGCTTCAGCCACTCAACTTCAGCTTATTGTTTGGCTCATTTGGCTGCTGGTGACATACTGGTTGTGTTTACATGTATAAAGTTAGGTAAAACATTATGTGAAAAATAGATTCCATTGAATTTTAAATTTAAAGTAGTTTTGATGTAACTTTGCTGTTGTGTTCCGGAATTTGATGTAGTGTTTGTTTGTAAATGCTTCACAGGGCATCAAGCTAATCATCTTGATGTTGAAGCCCTTTTTCTTCTGTTTGCTTTAACAGTGATGTATGTTTTGAGTGGGGTCCATCTTTAGTAAAACACAATTCCGTTTTTTGTCCCAGACAAAAAACTGTGTGTTAGAAAGGTGAAACCCCCCACACAAAATATATGTTATTGTTAAAGCAGACACAGACAAAAGAGCTTCATCATCAAGATGGCTATCCTGACGCATTGGCAGACATATCCAAGCAAGCTCTACAACAAATTCCAGAACACCACAGCAATGTTACATCAAATTATTTTAAATATCAAATTCTTCAGAATCTATTTTTAACATAATGTTATACCTAACTATATACATGTAAATGTGAACAGTATGTCACCTGCAGCCTGATGTACCAAACACAAAGCTGAAATTGAGTGACTGAAGCAAGAAATTAGACACCGACATACAAAAAATCAGGAACTCAATGTTGAGTGGTTCAAAATTCACCTGGAACTATGAAATCACATCAAATTCTCTGAAACATTTAATGATATAATGAACACAGTCAAACAAAACACAGAAACATAAAGAAAAATGGAATGGAATAAACAAAAACTAAAACTAAACGACCTTTTGAGGCAAAATGACATCATTACACATAAAAATAGAAAGCAAACGAACCACACATTCCACAAACGTCTTGTCAACTTTACTAACATATAAGTAAGTCACCAAGAAATAAAGTTTAAGAAAAAGGCCCAAAATACAATGTAAACACACATGTTACACACAAGACAGTGGAGAATATAATGACAGAAAGTGAATACATCACAAAAAAAGGAACAGTAACCCAAACTTTAATGTAGGTCAGGCACAGGAGTTAGTTGCAGAAGAAATAAGATACATAATAAGGAAAAACAAGAACATCACACTGACAGCATCAAAACTGAAGAAGAAAATACATATAGCAAAATAAAAGACAATCTTAGAAGGAACAAGGCACCCACTACGAGATCAGAAAGGGGCAGCACCATGATAATAATGTAACAGAATGAATACAGACATTAAACCTTAAAATTTCTGGAAGACAAGAACATAACAAAGCTAACCAGTAACCCAACTCTAAGACATCAGAAACAAAGAAGCACTCCTAAACAATACCTCTCACATATTTACCAAACAGTATTCGAAATGGCTGAAACAAAAGAATCCCCAAGCACCCAAACTGAATGGCCTACTAAAGCCCTACAAGGAGGGCATTCTGATACATCCCATTGTCAATTTCAGAAGTGCGCACACGTAACACTTAGCCAGTGAAATGCACACATACTTACAGAAACATTACATATACACATATAATGGAAGCATACACAACACTGAAGAGGTGATATAAAAAATCGTTGACATCAATATAAGCAGAACAGCCACAATTTGACATCACATTCATGTACACCAATATTCCCACTACAGAAACCATCAAAATGTTCAAACAACATTAGAACAGACAGAAATTCCGAAACCCCACGTAAAAGAAATAGCTAACAATCTAAAAGTAATCACACAGCAAAACTATTTCACATTTTTCAATCAGTTCTACGCATGAGAAGACATACTTCCAGTGGGGTCTCCAATTAGTGGACTTCAACCCTACATTTTTCTTAATCACATTGAAAATAAAATATTTGAAACAGTAGAGGACTGAATCAATACCTGATAATATATTGAAATCATTATGTAAATGATGTCATATGCCTTCTAGATGAAATACCCAGTTGCATCCAACAGTTCCATAGTGATATGAACAAAGTTCACAAAAAAAATAAAATACATCTTAGAAACAGAAAACAACAAAATGTGAAATATCCTTGACCTCACAATACACAGATACAACGACCAACCCCAATTCTCCATATTCAGAAAAGTATCCACAACCAGCACAGCAATTCACAAACTTTCCAATCATCTGTCTACACACAAACTAGCTGGTTTCCAATATATGCTACACAGACTGAACAGTACGCCACTCAATGAATTACAGACGATCAGACAAACAGCTGTAGAGAATGGATATGACACAAACACTATAGATAAACTGAACTACAAAGTTATAAAATACACCCAACACACAAAGGCCTTCTCACCAACTTACAAATCCACAGAACACACAAACGAACACACATGAACCAGAAACAACCACAACAACAAAGAAGGGCTTCACTGCCACCTACATCAACAAAGCAGTCAGCAGAATAGGCAAGATACTCAAATACAAGTACACACAACTCAACACAGATGAAACTAAGGACATCCAACACAAGCACAACACATCTGGTATTTACCAACTAACGTGTCAGGACTGCAAATCAATTTATAGAGGACAAACAAGCAGAAACTTTAATACAAGATACACAGAACACAGAAGGGCACTGAAAACTAACAGCTGTCATTTCACGTTTGCTGAACACCTTATGGACAATAAACACAGTCCAACAGACATAAACACTGGTTAGAAAATTCTCAAATTCAGCAACAGCCCCCCACGAAAACTAATAATTGAAGAAAATTATCGAATACATGAAGTCATATTTGAAGGAAAACAGGTAATAAACTAATGCACAGCTCTCTACAATGGAACTATGTTCTCTACCCTCAAATAATTATTAGTTATTCCCAACCTATAAAACCTTCGCCCCCCCCCCCCACACACACACACACATGAAACTAAAGATAAATAAATATAATGTGACAGTGACAATGACAACTCAGTACATAGTACTTGATGATGAAGAAGATTGACGAAAATGGACATTCCTTATGCTCAACACTCATAATAATAATTAAAAAACGCTGGTGATGCTGCAACTGCAGTGAAACATGTCCGGGACAGAAAACAAAATTGTGTTTTGCCCAAGGTAGATCCCACTCAAAAGATATGTTATCTTGAATAAATTTGGCAACAGTACAGACTGACGTCACGTCACTTTGGCTTTATTGCCCTATTATTGATGTGACACATATCATTCATGATAGGTTCTCATTGCCAGTTTTCCGTATATAGGGTTTCAGAATCGAGAAAAAGTTAATCACATGCACGTATCTAACAAATGTATTCTTGTTTCAGATGAAGCCGGTAACAAAAATGACAGAGCAGCTTCTGTTGGCGGGAAAACCACTTTTCTTCACATGTAAATTATTCGGCCTGATGCTGTTTACGGTCGACGCTGCGACTGCAACACTGAAGATATCACAAGCGGATATTATCTACGCAATCCTAGCCAGCCTACTACATTTACTATGTGCATGTGTTTCGTCATACTTAATGCTGCAGGAAGCACCAGGGTATTCTATTGTTGAATTTCTGATGGTGATATCAGTTCTTCAGTATTCATGCCTGTCCTTGATTGCTATTCTAACAGACATCGTCTGTAACACACGTAAATATCAAAAAATGCTTTGCTTGTTAGCGTCGTGCGATAGATGTCTGGCTATCGACGCTAGAATGACAAGAATATCACCAGGAAACTTTGTTAAGAGGCAGTTATCATTAGCGCTTCTTCTGTATTGCTTGATGTTCAGTGTCCCTTTCACTGCAGATATGACGCAAAAAAACATAGCATTACTAGTGTCTTGCATGAGATGTTTTGGAACGTCCATAATGTCGCTCTTACGATTTGCAAATCTACAGTTAATTATCAAGCAGAGGCTGTCATTCCTGAACAGTTACCTCGTGAAAATCAAAGACAGAGCAGCTGATAAGCAGAAGTATTCAGGCGCGCGATCGGAACGGAACAGTACTTCAGGTTTCTCTGACAGAGACTTTCACTGCACACCGTCTGCTGTGCGAGCACTTAGTCGATGTTATGTGGCACTGTGTGAGTTTTCATTGGTGGTGATATCTGCTCACCAAATTTTTCTGATTCTTTACCTCGCAGCGTTATCGTCAATAGTTGTGGAAATGGGTTACTTCATTGCTACAAAACCGCAATTATTTGGCACACAAAGTTATGACAGCTTATGGGACTCGTGGGTTGCCTTAATCTACAACACATGTACTATGGCTATATTCGTTTTACCAGCTCACTGGGTGTCTTCCGAGGCAGACCGCACAGTGAGGCTGTGCTCGAAGCTCCTACTGGGAAGGAGGGGTTGGGTGGACGACACCCAGCGAGAACTGCGGAAGCTGGTGCTGCAGGTGTCCTCTGGCTGTCCCACGACCAGTCTGTTTGGGGTGCTCACTCTCGATCTGGGGATTATCTCCGGCTTCATCTCCGTCGTAACGACCTACACTGCCCTTCTTCTCACCTTCTTTCCTGCAGGTATGTCGATACATTATTTTTTTATATGTTTATTGAACCTGAGATTAGGGCCATTAGACCCACTCTTACATCGCACCAGGGTGTAGATCTACTGTACTTTTCCGCCATTGTTATCCAAGAAACAAACAGTATTAAAGTAATTTGAGTCTCTGAAGTGGCAATGTTAGTAAATAATGACGAAATAAATCTCGGGTGAACAGCCTGGTATGAGTGTGCATAGGACACAATATTTCGGCAATCGACGACGTTGTCATCATCAGGTGCGCTGATGTACTTTTTTTTATTTACTCGTGTCAGAAGCATCGTACATAAAATCAGAATGATTAACACATACATCAAATACATAACAAATACAAAAAGAGTATAAAAGTATAGAGATGTATAAGCAGGGACAAGTAGTTTTTTTTATTTTATGAATTCTTGGACCAGAACCTGGCCACGCCCAGCGCTTCCGGGGTGGCATTCATCAAATCCTTCATGGTGCAGGTGCTTGGGCTCAGCACACACTGCGTGAAGTGGATGGTGGTTTGAGTGTGTTCACAGTCACACAGCGCCGGTTCATTTGAGAGGCCCCATTTGAGCATATTCTCTTTGGATCGTGTGACACCAGAGCGCAGCCTATTAAGAGATTTTCATGTCGTCCATCCTTCCACATGGCCAGGAGGGAGTTCTTCGTTTGGGACTAAACAATCCCCAAGGTGCGCGTTTTCTTCTCGCCACATTGCCAGCCTCACTTGTTGCTGTGTCCCGACGATGTTTTTTGCTGTGTGCAGGAAGCTTTTTCTAGATTTTAGTCGACGGCGGGCTGACTTGTGTTTGTACAGCGGGTGGGGTCAGCGCCTTTGTCTTTTCCTTCCTGGCCGCTACATTCCTTCTAATACTTGGTGGGGCCACGCCTGCCAGGCAGTACAATTTATCAGTCGGGATTCGTCTCAGACAGCCTGTGATTATGCGGCAGGATTCATTAAGCGGTATGTCCACTTGCTTGGCGTGGCTAGAATTGTACCACACTGGGAACGAGTACTCCGCTGTTGAATAGCACAAAGCAAGAGCTGTGGTTCTCACTATTCCAGTCTGCGTCCCCCATGTAGTGCCCGTTAGTTTGCGCACAGTGTTGTTTCTCGCGGCTACTTTGTGTTTAGTCGCTTCCTATGAGTCGGTGCGGTCCGCGCCCCGCCCGCCGTCCATGTACAGCGTCCGTTCTCCCGCCATTCTCACACAGATTAAGAAGAAAAAGGATACTTCCCAGAGTGTACCGACTTCGAGGGAGGAGTGAAGAAAACGAGAGCGGTGCCGGCAGACCCTCCTGAACGAGAAGACCTAGGACGCAGCGCCCAGACGGCGGGAGAACGGGCGCTGTACCTAGACTGCGCGCTGGGCGCGGACCGCAACGACTCATAGGAAGCGCCTGAGGGAGAAGGGGGATTGTCCTGTATATACCTGGAGCCGGCCCACTGCCGGTCAGTACATCAGCGCACCTGATGATGGCAACGTGGTCAATGGTCGAAATGTATGCTATGCACACTCATACCAGGCTGTTCACCCGAGATCTATTTCGTCATCAAATACGTCTGGAGAAATTGAAGAATCACATCAGTAAATAATATTGACTATGAAGTTTGAAAGTTAATACTGGCAGATTTGTACTACTTGAGCTGCTGCCACTAATAACGGTAACAGTAACAATAAGAATGGAATTAACAACACTAACTGTAGTGACAAACAAAACAAATTGTAGGTGTATAAAACAGGTTTTCTGACATAGCTAGTTCTGAGTAAAGGAAGTGCAAGGAGATTGCAACAGCTAAGAATCCTGGGAAATAGTGAAGATTTGGTAGGAAAGAAGGAAGTACAACGGTAACGAGTGCATACAGGGGCAATGACAATATTCAATTAAGTTTTTTCTGAAGCCTGAGATTTATTCAGTTCTCTCATATAACGTGCGAGGTTATTACAGTATTGGGTTCCTGCTGCTGGGAAAACTTCGACAAAGTGGCTGAACGATGGAGTGAGACGGAGAGGAGTTTGGTTCGGTGGGAACGACATGATCTTCACAAGGTTGAGGAGAGAGTTGAGGGACAGTGTTCGTTGATATGACGGTACAGAAGAGACAGAGAGTATATATTTTGAGCCTTATTTTAGAAATTTTATCCTGAATATTTTCTTTCAGATTCTGAAACTAGCAGGGATAGAACACAGAAGGTGGAAGCCTATCTATTGCTTTTATAGAAAAAGGACAGCTATTATCAAAGAACATAAAAGGGAATCTGTAGTTGAGAGGTGAATGAGACACGGTTGTAGCCAATTCCTGGTGTTATTTAAACTGTACATTGAGTAAGTTCTGAAGGAAATCAATTCTAAAGGGAATTAAAATTCATGGAGAAGCAATAACAATTTTAAGGTTTGCTGATGACAGTTAATTCTACCACAAACAGCAAACGACATCGAAGAGAGCTTGAATGGGTTCAATGGTATCTATAAAATGAGGTTATAAGATCAACAACAACAGAAGTTAAATCTGTTAATATATATCTAAATGTGACAGCTATAAATTCTTTTCTGACAGTATTTATCTGCAATGCAGCTTTGTACAGGAGTTAAACATGGATGACGAACAGCGCAGAGACGAAGAGAACAGAAACTTTAGAGATGTGGTCTTACATAAAAATGCTGAAAATTAGTAACTAATGAAGAGCTACTGAACAGAAAAGGGTAAAAGAGAAGTGAATGGCACAACCTGTTTAAAACCAGGTATTGGTAGACAGCACTCATCCCGAGGCATCAAAGACTCGTCAGTTTTATATTGCAGTGAAGGATCACGGATGGGGCAGCGTTATAGGAGCTGAAGGCTTGAATACAGTCACCAGGTTCAAATTAATGTAGAGACGAAGAGAACAGAAACTTTAGAGATGCGGTGTTACATAAAAATGCTGAAAATTAGTAAGTAATGAAGAGCTACTGAACAGAAAAGGGTAAAAGAGAAATGAATGGCACAACTTGTTTAAAATCAGGTATTGGTAGACAGCACTCATCCCGAGGCATTAAAGACTCGTCAGTGTGATATTGCAGTGAAGGATCACGGATGGGGGAGCGTTATAGGAGCTGAAGGCTTGAATACAGACACCAGGTTCAAATTCATGTAGATTGCAGTAGTTATCCGGTTAAAGGGACCTGCGCAGGATAGACCAGTATGGGGAGTTGCATCAAATTAGTCTTCGACCACAACAACATTCCACTTAAGTTCTGAAATCTCTTTGCTTGCCAGAACTTCGTTACGCATCCACACTACTGATGGATGCAATGTGTTCTTGTGACTAGAAGTCAATTACTACCAGATTTGCTGTAATGGTTTCTGCCGTTTCGTCATCTGGTCAGCCAAGATAACTGATAAATTGTTTGTGATAACACTCACCTGAAATTTGCCATGGAATCGTCAGTTCCTAGCCAATGAGAAAAACACTACCATGAAATACTGGTCACGTTAATTTATTGAAATTTTTAAGGATTTTGGCAGTTCCATTGTCATCTAAAATCTCTACTCCCTTTTCTCTTACCAAGTTCTTACTACGTTTTACATTTCATAGGATTCGCATGCTTCACCAAAGTAATTTAATTTCATGAAATATCGTACACCTGCATCTGTACACAGTGTTTCATCCCGCCCCCCACTACGCAAGTTTGCTCTTTTGTAGCCCTTGTATATCCTTACTACCTCACTTAATACGACCCACTGTGCCTTCTACAATACACTAAACCTGTCAACTACACTATCCCCATTACAGTGTTACATTCATGAGTAAATCCTATTACACCGCTAAGACTTGTATTCCTCCAGTCTTCGTGTACTATCATTCCATCAGTATCTTCTTGCTAACGATTCTTTATGGCAATCTACATTTAAACGTCTTGATAGCAACCTGTAACATTGAGTGCAGCTGGGGCTTCCGAAGGCAGTGTGTGAAAACCAAATTAATTTCGTCCTCCATCAGTAAAAACTAAAACATTAATAATACTGAAGAAACAGTTAGCACAAATGGTCACTGCAGAATCATCGCATCACCTTCTACCTAGCAACCACGTGAAACCCACCACTCCCTTTCCAGCTACTGAGACCACCCCTGTTATCTCACCATGGTGCCTCTATATCTCCGATACTCAAAGTCAGACAGTTAAATGCGTTGATTAGCAGGAGGGAACGTTACATCAATTCCTGGTCTTTTCGATGTCTCCTCAGCATATCCATCCCCACTAGTGCACTGTTAACCATATCACTGAAGTACATCACAGATTTCTAATTTTTTTGTATATTTAAGTTCAGCGTGCTTTAGATTAATAAAATTACCTCCAAGGGCGTAGAAAAATGGAAAAACGGACAGAAATTTCTAAGGGCATCACGAAACTACGTGGTGTTTCAGAAAGGTTAATGCGCTTTGACAAGACTATGTCTTCTACATGAATGAGACTAATAAGTGAGATACATTTTCACCTATGCACAGTACTAGAACGTTATTAGGTTTAGTGGGAAAAATATATATTAAAAGGTATTCTTTATACACTTACGTTTAAAATTAAAGTTTTCATTTACCCGTCACGAATCCTTACTTTTCTCACCACAAGACGCATTACAAGCATGCAGACAGCAGCTACTCGTCCCATTGTTTTGCTGAGAATGGCTTGAGGTAGTGCACTCTTCGTTTTTGCCGTGCACCGGCTCAGATTACACCTAGATGTTGGAAGGGGAGCCACACTGGTGAAGTCTTTCACAAACCACAAAAGATTAATGTGTATTCGGTAACCAGCATTCGAGCAAAGTGTTCCATAGAAAACCCTACGGCAACTACACTAATTGGCAGCTTAGCCAAGACGCCAATGTACACTTTTAATATCGAGGACGTTCCTAAAGAAAAAAAAAATATTCTCTAAGGAATCAGTACTGATTCAGGTAAAAGCACATATGCGAAACACAACTTGATCTATACGTAAACAATATCTTCCAGTTCAAAGGACGGCTCAGGGGTATTCTACATTAATTTATTTACTTGTTTACTAACGCGCTGTCGCTATGTAACTTTACTTTTGTGCCAAATTAGCATTCGCTTCAGACATTTCAGTTTCATATAAGTACACAACATCCGATGATCGTGTACTTTACGAAATGCAATAGATTCCCCTAGCAAAAATTGCAATATTTTGTGTCTTTATTTAGTTTAACACTGCTTCAAAAATATTTTACCCTTTTATGTACTGCTAGCTACAAAGTACAATGCATGTTGTGAGTTATGACTATGTTTAAACGCCTATACACCAGGGCAACAGAATAAATAACACAATCTCCATTTAACTTGGAATGGGAGTTTGCTTCTAAATAAACAACTTGTCTCATGTCAGTAGAGGCTCTGTAAGTGTATGTTTGTTCTTGATGTCAATATGTGACAATTGTCCATTTTTTAACTTTTTCTGTCAATGATTGTTGATTCCCGAAGATATCCGTGAAGAAATCTCTCCTGCCTCGTGGCATATGAAGACTGCGTTTGATTCTATGATTTCTTCGTTCGCTGATTTTGTTAAGTTGGCGTGATGCTCTTCTTTGTTTTACCCAAAGAGATACTAGAATTATTGTTGATGCCCCTGGAAAACAGATTAGGTTGCATCAAACTGCTTTTCTGCGAAGTGCAAACTAACACGGAAAGATATACAATGAAGAGCCAAAGGAACTGCTACACCTGCCTAATTTCGTGTAGGGCCCCAGTGAGCACTCAGAAGTGCCGCAACACGACGTGGCATGGACTCCACTAATGTCTGAAGTAGTTCTGGAAGGAACTTATTATCTTGGGAATTTGTCACCGTATAGAGTAGGGTAAACATAGTCATGTGTAGGGACTGTGGTTGTTGTGAGCGGACGCAAGGAGAATTGGCCACTCTTCGGGGGCAGGTGGAGGCTTTGTCTGTTAGGCTCATCGAGCTCGAGGCGCAGGCGTCGGCTCGTAGTGGCGTTGGGGCAACTGTGGTGAGACCTATGCCTACTTCGGTGGCCTTGAAATCACATGGAACCCCTGATGTCGCTGCGTCTTCCGGCAGTGAGCATCTTACCGGTCAGCCATCACTCCAGGGTGAATGGCGGACAGTGGTGGGCTCGCGCGTGCCTGGCCGAAAGGCGAAGGTGGGATCTGGCCGCGTGGCAGCTGCCTTACCCCTTTCCAACAGGTACGGGGTGCTTCCTAGTGGTGATGACATCGTTTCCGAGCCACCACAGGATGCCTCGCGTGTTGGGCCAGTGGCCGATTCTCCGGCAAGGTCCCGACAGTCACAGAGGGCGGGCCTATTAGTTATAGGGAGCTCCAACGTTAGGCGGGTTATGGAGCCCCTCAGGAAAATAGCGGGTAGGTCGGGGAAGAATGCCAGTGTGCACTCGGTGTGCTTGCCGGGGGGTCTCGTCCGTAATGTGGAGGAGGCCCTTCCGTCAGCTATTGAACGCACTGGGTGTGACCGGCTGCAGATAGTAGCACATGTCGGAACGAATGACGCCTGCCGCTTGGGTTCTGAGGCCATCCTTGGTTCCTTCCGGCGGCTGGCTGATTTGGTGAAGACAACCAGCATCGCACGCGGAGTGCAAGCTGAGCTTAATATCTGCAGCATAGTGCCCAGAGTCGATCGCGGTCCTCTGGTTTGGAGCCGTGTGGAGGGTCTAAACCAGAGGCTCAGACGACTCTGCGACTATAATGGTTGCAAATTCATCGACCTCCGTTATTGGGTGGAGAACTGTAGGGCCCCCCTAGACAGGTCAGGCGTGCACTACACACCGGAAGCAGCTACTAGGGTAGCAGAGTACGTGTGGCGTGCACACGGGGGTTTTTTAGGTTAGAGGGACCCCCCCTTGGGCGAAACGATAAAATACCTGACGGCTTACCAGAGAGGACATTATCATCGTTGATAAAGAACGTCCGTCCTCAGAGACCAAAAACAGGAAAAGTTAACGTAATATTGGTAAACTGCAGGAGTATCCAGGGCAAGGTTCCTGAATTAGTATCTCTTATTGAAGGAAATAGTGCGCATATAGTATTAGGAACGGAAAGTTGGTTAAAACCGGAAGTGAACAGTAACGAAATCCTAGACACAGAATGGAATATATACCGCAAGGATAGGATAAACGCCAATGGTGGAGGAGTATTTATAGCAGTAAAGAATTCAATAATATCCAGTGAAGTTATTAGCGAATGCGAATGTGAAATAATCTGGGTTAAGTTAAGTATCAAAGGTGGGTCAGATATGATAGTCGGATGCTTCTATAGACCACCTGCATCATCAACCGTAGTAGTTGAGCGCCTCAGAGAGAACCTGCAGAACGTCGTGAAGAAGTTTCGTGATCATACTATTGTAATAGGGGGAGACTTCAATCTACCAGGTATAGAATGGGATAGTCACACAATCAGAACTGGAGCCAGGGACAGAGACTCTTGTGACATTATCCTGACTGCCTTGTCCGAGAATTACTTCGAGCAGATAGTTAGAGAACCAACTCGTGAAGCTAACGTTTTAGACCTCATGGCAACAAATAGACCGGAACTTTTCGACTCCGTGAATGTAGAAGAGGGTATCAGTGATCATAAGTCAGTGGTTGCATCAATGACTACAAGTGTAATAAGAAATGCCAAGAAAGGAAGGAAAATATATTTGCTTAACAAGAGTGATAGGGCACAAATCGCAGAATATCTGAGTGACCACCATCAAACGTTCATTTCTGAGGAACAGGATGTGGAACAAAAATGGAAAAAATTCAGAAACATCGTCCAGTACGCCTTAGATAAGTTCGTACCGACTAAGGTCCAAAGCGAGGGGAAAGATCCACCGTGGTATAACAATCATGTACGAAAGGTACTACGGAAACAAAGAAAGCTTCATCATAGGTTTAAGAGTAGTCGAATCATAGCTGATAAGGAAAAGCTGAACGAAGCGAAAAAGAGCGTAAAGAGAGCAATGAGAGAAGCATTCAACGAATTCGAACATAAAACATTGGCAAACAATCTAAACAAGAACCCTAAAAAGTTTTGGTCATATGTAAAATCGGTAAGCGGATCTAAATCCCCTATTCAGTCACTCGTTGACCACGATGGCACCGAAACAGAGGACGACCGAAGAAAGGCAGAAATACTGAATTCAGTGTTCCGAAACTGTTTCACTGCGGAAAATCGTAACACGGTCCCTGATTTCAGCCGTCGCACGGACGCCAAAATGGAAAATATTGAAATAAACGATATCGGAATTGAAAAACAACTGCTATCACTTAGTAGCGGAAAAGCATCCGGACCAGACGAGATACCCTTAAGATTCTACAGTGATTATGCTAAAGAACTTGCCCCCTTTCTATCAGCAATTTATCGTAGATCGCTGGAAGAACGTAAAGTACCTAGCGACTGGAAGAAAGCGCAGGTCGTTCCCATTTTCAAGAAGGGTCATAAATCAGATGCGAATAATTATAGGCCTATTTCGCTTACGTCAATCTGTTGTAGAATAATGGAACATGTTTTGTGTTCTCGTATTATGACGTTCTTAGATAATACAAATCTCCTTCATCATAACCAACATGGATTCCGCAAACAGAGATCATGTGAAACTCAGCTCGCCCTATTTGCCCAAGAAATTCACAGTGCCGTAGACACTGGCGAGCAGATTGATGCCGTATTCCTGGACTTCAGGAAGGCATTTGATACGGTTCCGCACTTACGTTTAGTGAAAAAAATACGAGCTTACGGAATATCGGACCAGGTTTGTGATTGGATTCAGGATTTCCTAGAAGAAAGAACACAACATGTCATTCTTAACGGTTCAAAATCTGCAGATGTAGAGGTAATTTCGGGAGTACCGCAGGGAAGCGTGATAGGACCTTTATTGTTTACAATATACATAAATGACTTAGTTGACAACATCGGTAGCTCCGTGAGGCTATTTGCAGATGACACGGTTGTCTACAAGAAAGTAGCAACATCAGAAGACTCGTACGTACTCCAGGAGGACCTGCAGATGATTAATGCATGGTGCGACAGCTGGCAGCTTTCCCTAAACGTAGATAAATGTAATATAATGCGCATACATAGGGGCAGAAATCCATTCCAGTACGATTATGTCATAGGTGGTAAATCATTGGAAGCGGTAACGACCGTAAAATACTTAGGAGTTACTATCCGGAGCGATCTGAAGTGGAATGATCACATAAAACAAATAGTGGGAAAAGCAGGCGCCAGGTTGAGATTCATAGGAAGAATTCTAAGAAAATGTGACTCATCGACGAAAGAAGTAGCTTACAAAACGCTTGTTCGTCCGATTCTTGAGTATTGCTCATCAGTATGGGACCCTTACCAGGTTGGATTAATAGAAGAGATAGACATGATCCAGCGAAAAGCAGCGCGATTCGTCATGGGGACATTTAGTCAGCGCGAGAGCGTTACGGAGATGCTGAACAAGCTCCAGTGGCGGACACTTCAAGAAAGGCGTTACGCAATACGGAGAGGTTTATTATCGAAATTACGAGAGAGCACATTCCGGGAAGAGATGGGCAACATATTACTACCGCCCACATATATCTCGCGTAATGATCACAACGAAAAGATCCGAGAAATTAGAGCAAATACGGAGACTTACAAGCAGTCGTTCTTCCCACGCACAATTCGTGAATGGAACAGGGAAGGGGGGATCATATAGTGGTACAATAAGTACCCTCCGCCACACACCGTAAGGTGGCTCGCGGAGTATAGATGTAGATGTAGATGTAGATGAACTGACACCATGAATCCTGCAGGACTGTCCATAAATCCGTAAGAGTAAGAGGCGATGGAGATCTCTTCTGAACAGCACTTTGCAAGGCACCCCAGATACGCCAGCCAAGCAAGCAAATTCAACTCTCTATAAAACCAGCCCTAGGTAGACGAGTGGCTCGCCTACATACTCGTAACATTATACCAAAACTGAAAATCGCTCATGAAATACTGTATGGAAGTAAAGTACGGAACAACTTGGGTTCACATTTAGAACCCTGTCGGGGTTATATTCGGATTGACATATACCGAAAACCAATCACAAGTGACTCTGGGATACACGCCTCTTCCTGTCACCCTTTCCGCTACAAGCGGGCCTTTTCCAGGATTATGGTCCAAAGTATCAGTGAAATCCTGTTAAGTCTAGCATCTATAGAAAAACAGCTGTCTAATGTTAAGCACATAGCTGTTTGTATCAGTTACGACACAGTGGTAGTTGATAATCTGTGCTGAAAAATGACTTCTCAAAATGAATACAAAATTCCACTCTCTTCAATAGCTACTAATTCTGATTTTTTTAGGGTACAGCATGTAGACCACATTTTTGCTTCGGCCAACAGCCTCCAGGACCCTTATATTCACAATGAACAGTCGTATTGGGATAAATTTGCTGACTAGACGTGTACAAGATTACCTGTAGTGAATGTGATGCTTCATACGTAGGACGTTTAAGGCTGGAGTTCATGAGGATCTACTCAACGGAGAAGAACAGTTCTAACCCCACTCAGCGTCTGTGGCCATCAGCCGCCGACGCTAAGCAATTTAAAAGAACTCCTTACTGCCAAAAATGGAGAATAGCTCAATTAATTAGAAGAGATGGGAACTGCTATACAGTCATGTGAACAAATGATACTATAATGAAATTTTCACTCTGCAGTGGATTACAGCTGTGTGCCGGACCGAGACTCGAACTCAGGACCTTTTCCTTTTGTGGGAAAGTGCTCTACTACCTTTTTTTCTGGTCTCATTTTTTTCGTAATTGTTCATTGGATATTTTCGGGGTGGATGTCCCATGACACCTGTTACAGTTCATCGTCGATCCGTTAGCTCAGTTTTTTTAATTACAGAGGGCAGCTAACCCGATGACCGAACATGCTGAGCAACCGTGCCGGCACCAACTGAGCTACACAAGCACGACTGACGCCCAGTCCTCACAGCTCTACTTCTGTCAGTACCTCGTCTCCTACCTTCCAAACTTCACAGCAGCTCTCCTGCGAACCTTGCAGAACTAGCACTTCAGGAAGAAAGGATATTGTGGAGACATAGCTTAGCCACAGCCGGGGGGGTTGTTTCTAGAAGTATTTCACTCTAGGCCTACAGCTGAGTGTGCGATGATACGAAACTTCCTGGCAGATTAAAACTGTGTGCCGGAACGAGACTCGAAATCGGGAAAGGTCCTGAATTCGAGTCTCGGTCTGGCACACAGTTTTAATCTGCCAGGAAGTTTCAAATGATACTTTTTCTTAACGATTAGTTGGTCTGGAAAAACCAAACATTTTAGGGTTAATGATCCCTTTCATAGAGTCCCTCCATTGACTCCATTGACTATTATTCCAGTAATTTGTTTTATCGTTATACTCTCGTATCTGATGTAAGATCTATTCAGTGTGTATCACTGGCTATGACCTTCTATTTATCGTGTTTTTGTATAAGTGTATATGTGATTTATTCCAATGACCGCCATATACACTCCCAAATATTAAGGTTTTTTTCGCCCTATATTAACAGTCACTACAGATATCTGAGCGTGAATTTAATGGTACAGTGTCATAGCATTCATTAATTTATTTATTTAAATGCTCGTGGATGCTACTTTTCTGTGCTTTACCCATGTCATACTTGCTGGGTAACTTGACGTCGTTTACCACAATGGTGTTCCCCTAGTATGTACAGTAATCGCCTTAGTATTATACGTGATTTGTATGGCCCATATTACCTGTTCAATAATTTTAACTTTTATTGCACTTTAAAGTAATTTCAATCTAATGCAATCCTCCTTTTCAAGTATAAATTAATCAGCTACATATTAGCCTTGTCCGTAACTTAAAATATTAAGCCCATCTGCCTTTCATTCTGTTAGCGCGGAAAGATACGGCCATCCCCATTTAATAATTCTAGTGGCGCTGCCAGTTGGACCGCCCAGCCGTTTGGCATCCAGGCCAGCATGATGTACGCAAGGCTCTATGTTGTGCTCTACTTGCTGATATAACAGCTCAAAGGTATTTGTAACTGTTCGTTGCTTTCCTATACCGGTTTTCTGAGACTTTGTTTCCGTTGTGACTGTGGGATGACTTTCGAAATTTTGCGTCTAGATTCCCATAGTTCCATTTAGTTACTCTGACGCTTTCATGGTATGTGGTTGACATAGAGCTGTGGTAGCAGCCGCAATGGAATTCACTTGACTCTTCTGCGTGAATGCTGTTACAACTTTAATTTCATTATTGGCGCAGCTTAGAACCATGCATTATAGTGTCTATTGATAGTTATTTAACTAGCTTAGTTTTTCGTTTTAGCCGGCTGGTGTGGCCGAGCGGTTCTAGACGCTTCAGTCTGGAACCGCACGACCTCAGATGTTAAGTCCCATAGTGCTCAGAACCATTTGAACAATTTTTTCCTTTATGATAATCTAATAATCCATGTCCAACGCGAAACGCGTTACTTTGAAATAAAAATTACTCAGGAACAATGACTCTTTTATTTACAATACAACAATGAATGCCGGTTGATGTGTCAGTCGGCCAATGATGGAATGGAGTGAACACTTCAAATTGGCTGTATTTTAGAATCAAGAAAGCGTTCTTCAATACATTTCCGTGTCTGCATGTTCTCAGGTCGAGTGAGTATTGTCACTTTCCGATCAGCAAAAAGCATGTGACTCTGCACCCCTCCAAATGTTGATTCATTTCCGAGAGTCTCACGAATTTGGCTACCGAGAACAAAATACTGTCGAGTTATTGACGACAGTAAGAAGAGATTGTGTCGCAAATACCAGAACCTATTAACCATTTCACAAAGTCCACGTAGTCATGGAAGAATATCAGGAGGTAGTCTGGGCGATGTATTCGGAGCCCAAGTTCTGTTGTAAAGTGAGACTGCGGTATTTTATCCCGCCAGAGAGACATAGTGCAGGCAGAGCTACTCCTAACCGTAAATAAGCATTCCGTAATCACAGAGCTATTACCTAGAAGAGCAAAAACTAATTTAATTTCCAATAGAGGCAAAATGTACAACTGCTCGTTATTATTATCAGGACTTGCGGCTCATAACAATACTTTATCACAAAAAAATTCATTACATTAACCTGCCACACTTGAGACTAGCAGTCAAGGTGATCCTGCCTACCCTTTTGAAATACATGATGCGATAATTAATGCCGAGGTGATTTAAGTACTAATATACTGTCGAATAACTCCATCTAAAATGACTAGTTAATTTGGAAAGTGAGATTAGTGTTATAACACTGTCGTCTCTCGATTTACAGAGAACGCATCAGCTGCCAGAGACAGCAATGCGGCAGACTAGGCAAGTCTGTCAGCAGGGCCAGTCACCGTATTGCGAAGTTTCACCACAACATCCATACGGACGTCGCAGATCCCCGTCCTTGAAGCTAACGTCGTTGAAAACTATGTCAGCAACTACCAGTAATCTGAGACATTGTTACTCTAAAATTTATGATAGTTTTCCTTGATATACACTCTTTTCCAAATAGCAGCCAGAGCAGATTTCGAGACACTGTTCCATAGATAAATGTAAAAAAAACGAGGAAAAGTGTTCGATATGGATCAGTAGTTGTGTGTTTTATGACAATACATACATGCTGTGTTATATTATCGTCAAAGCAGTGCACATACAAAACTGCCAATATTTGTCTTCAATCGCTTTAGTGCCTTCCATGCCACATACAGCAGATGAAAGCTCGCAGCTGGTTCCACGTTGATGTTTTTCCCAACCATTCAGTTCATAGATGTCGCCTTAGCCTTGTGCAGTGAGTTTCAGGTGCTGATGTTCCAGGTGTTGATGTTGTGTGCATGAAGCTTCTCCTTGACCTCAGCCTAGGTACTTGTGGTTTATATCCAAAAACGGGGCATCTGGGATCGATTTCCCGCTTCTTATTCTACTTTTCTGCCACCGTCCCTGTGAGGTTGTTTGGTGGCGCTCTACCCGTAATCTGACAAATTCTGGGGCAGGAGGTTGTCGGGGACAGCCATAATGCATTCAGCCTCATTAAACGCCTTTTTCCCATATCTGGAATTTCGTCAACTGGTACTGTGTATTCTGCTACAGAGAAGGGTAGTGCCAGGAAACATGTACGGAGCATGTTGGTAATGAGGCCCAGGTACTGTAAGTACGTTTACGGATGATGTCGTTCTGGGCAAATACATTTACATTTGTCTCTTGGCAATTATCTTTGATTGGGAGACTACGATCCAATTTTAATCATAGGTGTTTTGTAGTATCGTATTGACAAGACACATGCCCACGCCAGATATTATTTAATTTCCTCCCGGCCTCCCAGTTTCTCAGATGAAACACACAGACCTGCGACTCACCAGGATTAGGATTTGCGTGGTAACCATCATAAAACTTGCCGAGTTCTCCAAGGGCTGCTGTTAGCTTCATCTCCTCTTCCTCAAAGATTTTGTCTTGAGTTACATTTGCAGTGTCGTCTGAATAAATAAATGTTCTTGCTCCAGGATTGACTGGTTTGCCATTTGTGTAGATGTTGTACAGCTGGGATGCTAGTACACTACTCTGAGGCAGACCATTGTTCAAGGCTTTCCACCGACTCTACTTATTGTGAAGAGTGACAATACATCCTTCTGTTTCGCAGGAAACAGTGGACAAACTGTTTTAAAAGGTAGTCTTTGTGATTCGATACACCTTTCTAATCAACTTGACGGTGTCATATCTTGCTAATAAACCTATGAATACTACTCTGGTAGGTTGGCGACTGATCAGCCTTTACAATCCTTTATACAGGTGGTAAAGAGGTGAAACTGTTCGAAAGTGTTAGGAACGTTTGGTTCTTTACTCGGCTTCAGAAGTGCTTCAACTCTGACCGTTCGTCAGATCTTAGGATTCTGTAATTAGGAAACGCTGGTGTTAGTTAAGTTCAAGATTCATTGCGTTGTTATTGGCCAAAATATTTTAGTTTTATCTGGTCATAAATCATGTAAGCCTGCATCTTTAATATCCTTCATAGATTGGAAAGTTACTTCAGTTCTTTCACGGTGAAAGGAGTATCAAGGTAACCTTCTTCATCAGCATTTCTCTGAAAGTTCTAGTTCATAGATCTGCTTTTATTTTCCCCATTCAGCAGAAGAAGATGTGGGTCGTGACATTAAGTAGCGATTTACAAGTCTTATGGCTGCCCTGTTTTGTGTCTAATCGTGACACTATACTATACCATTTCTCTCTGCTGATTGCCGATGAAGCATTCAACAGGTCCTCGTCAGTCTAATATTTTACTTCGGGGAGCGGGTCGGATTCCAGTAAATCTTCGTATTTCCGAAGGAGAGATCTTGAACATTTATCGAACCCAGGATTTTAAGATGTTCTACAGTCTATGGGAATATGTCTAAAAGACTCGATTGTGACTAATTCTATAAACTTCAGATAAATCGCGTAATGTATACGTACATATCTCCCGAATTCATCGTGATCGTCCCCAAGGTCAGCTTTTATTTGTTGTTCCATTCTTCTGTATGTAATTCATGGCAATGTTTTGCAGCCATGACTTATTAAACTGGTGGAGGGTTTTGGAATTGCTGTTATTACAATCTTCTGGAAGTGTGAGGATAATTCGCGTGTCTCAGATATCTTGCTTAAACGGTGGTATGGTTTTACTGCTGTTGGCCCGCCCTGCGATCTCTATAATTATGAGGGAGAGGCTTTGACCCTAGCGGCCTTATTTCGACGCAGGTCTTTCAGTTCTCTATAAAATTTTTCTCACCGCATTTCTTCTCATTAACCCCTTCTTTCAGTTCCATTACACTGTTATCAACTTCTTCTACCTTGTATATATTCCATCGACGTTTAAACTTCCCTTCCCTTCCTTTCCTTACTGCTGCCTTGCAAAATGACCTCTTCGTATTCATACAGTTCCTCCCCTTTGTCCTTACGTTTCTTTAAGTTTCTTATAGGAGGCATCTATCTTTCCCACAGCCATGCATGTTTATAGAACCTTGCTTTCGTTTTCCAGCCGTACCAGATCAGCCGCTTTGCATTTGCTGTCTGTCCCTTTCTTCACATTATTGTACACCCTTTTGGCATTTTCCTTGATTGTGTATTTTGTTTTCTTCTTTCGTAGATTGAACTAAATATCTCGTGTGTTATTCGTGGATTTCTACTATGCCCTGTCTTTTTGTTTATTCGATAATCTACTGATTTCGCTATGTCTTCTCTAAAGTTACCCACTCTTCTTTTATTGTAGGGCTATTCCTTTCCTCTGTTTTGTCACAAAGCTCAATTTGGAGCTCTTAGCAACATGTGGTTCTTTCATTTCATCGAGGTCTTATCTCCTTTGTTTTCTACATTTATTCATTTTCTTAGTTTTAATCTGTTGTTCATGACCAACAAAGTGCTGTCAAAGTATAGACCTGTCTATGTAAATATTTTGGAGTTTAGAAACAGGTTTCTAAGTCTCTGACTTAACGTTATATGTCATTACATAACCTATTTCAGTATCTCCTAGTCTCTTCCACGTATACAGACTTCTTTTAAGATTCTGAAACAAAGTGTTAGCAATGATTACATTGTGAAAAACGGATTTACCTTTCGTTTCTCTAGCCCAGTTCCTGTTTTGAACTATTTTTGCTTCTCTTTCCGCTACCACTGTCCAGTTCTAGCTACCCATTAGGATTAAATATTCATTTTCCTAAATAACGAAAATACTTTCTTTCAACTTATCATACAGCCTTGCCCTCTATTTATCATCTGCAGAGCTAGTACAACTGCTGGCGACAGAAAAACGCGCCAATGAAGTCACATATGGAGTAAATATTTTGTTTTAAAAGTTGCAGCGAACTGTGAACTCAGATGCTGTACATCACTACAAGTTACTGGTCCCAAAGTTGTAATGTTTTTAAAGTGTTTTAACTCTGCGTTGTTATTTGCGAGAAAATGTCATTCCAAAACGAAAAGTATTATTTTGCTCCAGTTCATACAAAGAAGATTTAGGTGAAAAGATTACTGTAACAAATAGCAGAGTTGAAATTACCGCAATTCTCACTCCAAAGATCCTATTGTTTTTCTTCTAGTAGCACTCATGCTAAACTACGGCGTCAGATCAAAAAATTCCACCAACTTTACACATGGACTCACTTCATATACTTTCCCAACGAAACTTCTTCGACTCCCCCTGCAATACAGTTAAATCCGCTGTGATACTGGCCCTTCACATCGGAGCTCCCCCTTCTCAGTCCAAGTGTCTGTGTCACGTTCTCCTTAATACTACAGCTTTAACGACACACCTATCTTCTACTCTCTTTCCGTTTTCCCACCTATCACCTACCATCATCCATATGGCTACATCCAAAGGGAACCCTATGTTTGCAGCCACACTCTACAACCCTACACCACTTCTATAGTTTCACTCCCACAAATATTTTTACCAATAGTATGTCCTTCAAGATTATGTGAAAGTGCAGTTCTTCTCTTTATGATCGTCACCTTTCTCCAACACGTTTTAAATAAGATTTTTTTAATGAGGCCTTTTAGTCTTTGCGACCAAATGAAAAGCGAAGAAATTCAACATCTGAATTTTACAGAGCCACCACCAGTGAAATTCATTTTTTTAATTTTAAAAACATGTGAATTATTTATCGTCTATTTACATTGTTTCATAATTATGTCACATTTTGGCTGAAGAGCGGGTTATATGTAGCACTGAGAACACACTCCCCACCTCGCTGGTGAGGGAGATGAAACAACAATAAAGATATTCACTGTATTCTACTAGACTGCGGCAGTCCTTTCACTGTATCTGTACTGGTTAGTCTTGTGATTTATATTTTAAATTGAACGAATAGAGATATCATAATTTTATCCCCATCTCTATATACTTTCAGCTCTTTTATTATTTGTATACATGATAACAATTTAACTTCTTACCACATACAGCCGTATGTGCTAATGAGTTGGTGGTTCCCATCATTCTGGTGGAGTAGATATTGTGTTAACTATACGTTTTGTTATAATACAACAGTTGAATGACTTATGTCACGATTAATATTTATTGTACCATGAGACATAGGTCACAAAATTATGTACTGGTGAACTGGACTGACAGTACTAGATAAATGCAGTTATCGAATGAATAAACTTGTCACATGACCATATTACAGCTATGAAATTGTGAGTGAGTTAGTTTTCATTTACAGAACTTGCAACAATACCACGTAGGATCTACAAACCTGAAGTAGCATATTATCATCATCAGTGATGTTAGTAGCTTCATTCTGTAAGGTCACAATTGGTAAATAATCCCATTTAGCGTATTATTTTTGTAATATTATGTTCATATTTATAGTGGAATTGCATGTATGTACTGATTACATCCAGACTGTTTTGTAATTATTTCATGTATACCAGTTTCATTGCAAAACTACTGAGACTACAAGAAGAATTTATAAATTTAACGCTGCATAACGATATAGTTATAGCACTATACGTTTTATTTTTGTGTATAAATCTCTCTGTCACAACTGATTTCTTATCACCTCGAATGTAAGTCTTTGGGCATATGTCGTCACATTTGTTTCTCTGGTTTGAGTACTGTACATTGAGTACAAAACTGTTTTCCTGTTGGAAATTGCTTGCCCTGTTATTTCAGTCTGTATGTATGCCTGATATTAGTAACTGATTTCATACTGTGTCAATATGGGTTCATGGATTATTTGAACTTGAGAATGTTACTATAGTTAAACGGTTGACGAGTACAATTCTTTTCTGGTATATTATTCTTGTTACTGAACAGTCCATTAATGGTTGTCGATTACTCAAACAAAAATAAACAACATGCTGAATAAAAAACTACTGTGTCATGTAAGTGTAATCATGACTGATGAATTTCACGTCATTTAACGCAATGCTTTCAATATTTACCTGGATTTTTTAAAAATATATTATTCTTTAAAGGCACTTAAGATATGTGAGAAAGCTTTCAAGTTTTCCACAAAACGGTATCAGTTTGTGGATCCATACTTGAATGTGTTAATAGTGGAATAGTGTTCCATTGTCTCAGGACCTGTCAAACTGCGTTCTTGCTAAAGAACAGTTTTCCGTAGTCTCAGGGTCTATCAGACTGTGTTCTTGCAGACTCCTATAATGCCTTTAGTTGTGATATTCTGTTTCCGTTTAAGTCATCTCGCAGTTGAGTTTTGAATGAATGGACCTGTAATGATTCATTAGATGCTTGAAGAGATATAGTTACAATAATGCCATAAATATTGTCACTTCCTAACCACACCCAAGTCCAAATCCGAAAGCAGGGTATTTTTGAGAGTGCTGCTATTTATACAAACATCGTATTTGCTACATTGCATGCGCATTCCAGAATATAGGTAATACGCCGAGCTTAGGCAGTTAGGAAAGCTTTTGTGACAACGAATTGGCTGTGATTGTCAGTGCAGTTATCCATCTTTTCTCATTTGTCAACTTCGGGAACCTCCGCATGAGATCGACACCAGTACAGTGGAATGACACAGCTGCAAGAGGAGCTAGTACCAGATGCCCAAGACATAATTACGGTGCGTTCTCCTATCACTGTCATTTTTTGCAGTCGCTCACATAGTGTCTAAGATATTAATTAAGACCTGATTGGTGACAGCTACATCTGTTTCTGCCTATAGTCTTCACCAATTGCAGGATTATTCATAGACTGATGTTTGTTATCCTAATACATCGTCTTCTCTATAAACCCTCAATAAACGAAACTAAACACTGTTCGAAGAGACCTTGGAAGGCCCAAAACTACTGAACAACTGCCGTGTCATTTTCTGGCGATAGAGATCATTTCATGCGGATACGAAGGGGCCTGTGATCAGCACACTGCTCTCCTATCTGTTGTCCGTTTTCGTGACTGGAGCCACTACTTCTCAATCAAGTAGCTCCTCAATTTGCCTTACAACGGCTGAGTGTAGCCCACTTGCCGAGAGTGCTCAGCAGACCACGTTGGTCACCCACCCAAGTGTTAGCCAAGCCCAACACCGCTGATCTTCGGTGATCTGACTGGAACTGGTGTTACCAGTGCGGGTAGGCCGTTGCCATAATTCTGATGTACTTCCTAACAAACCTCAATGTCTCAATCAAAAAATACCTGCCAGAGGGTTTGGTCCATTATATTGGACTGTATGAGCTCCCCAATATCACTGACTTACTTCCTGGGTCCCAGTCGTTTTTCAGCTGTTATGCTTAGCGTTTGGTGTACCTAAGATATTTCATAAAACTGTGCGCCTGCTTAACTGGATGGTAACTTGCTTGCCTCTCATGCAGCGGGCCCAGGTTAGATTCCCATCGGTGTTGGAGATTTTCTCCGCTCCGCTCATGGACTGGGTGTTGCGTTGTCCTCATCAGCATTTCATCCTCATCACTGGCACGCGAGTCGCTCTCTGTGGCGCCGACTTAAATAAGACCCGCACTCGGCGGCCGAGCTTCCCCAGATGGGGCCTCCTGGCCAGCAATGTCATACGGTCACTTAATTTTTTTTCATAAAATTTGATTGTAACCAAGAAGTTCTTCCATACAATGATTTGGACAGTTACCGTAGTGCATTTTCTGTTGTCATGCCTGCTGTGCTGGTAGACTCTGGAGCAGTATCGTGAGGATGTGAGGTCCAAAGAGCATCTTACGTCCATGGGGTATCTCAGCATATTGCTGCTCTGAGTCAGTGCCGAATGATGGAAGGCAAAAATCTGAACCGTAAGATACTCTGGAGTCAATGATCTACACTTCAATTTGTCAGTACTGTCTCACGGTTTACAACTACTTTTGTAGGAAATAAAGTAAGCAGCATGAGTGTGGAGCAGAAATGGAAGGGAAAAGAAGCAACTCCACACATGCGTAAAGCACACTGTGGAAGACAAATCACATACTTGCATATACTAGTGTATATCTTTGGAGAACTATTAACCTATAACTTACACGACAAAAATAAATGACATCTACACTCGTTTTATATTTAGTTAAATTACTGTACACTGACACCCACGGCCTTCTTCGTTTGAACCTCGCAAATTCCCTACAGAGCCTTTAGAAATGCCATTTCCTTTGACATACGAAACACACTACACTGTGTGATTCAGTGCATGTGGCCGTTTGCCCCAAAGGGTTACATTGTATACACCCAACCCATGCTATCACATATCGATATCACCCCACTTGTACTCTACAGTTGTTAATGGAGTAGCAAGTTTCTGTCTGACACCAACACAGGATCTGGCGGACATAATGGCGTATATCCACTGAGCCACACCTCCAGTGGCTCTGTACTACGAGCGCCACCTGTTGCTGCGATACAGGATGGGAGGCAGCAGCAGCCACTCAACCCACTTGTGCTCGGAGCCACTTCGTCATGTGACGCTATGCAGACTCCATCTAGCTGCGGCACTCACAACGTTGTTCATGCTTATTACAGCAAGACTCTTGCTTGCTGATACTGATGAGCTGGACCCTGATTCTTCCTTCATCATTTGTATTGAGTCTTCCTTCACTTGAAGAAATACAAGTTATGCAAATCTTCCATTTACCTTGTTAGTTTGTTCGTTAATGATACTGCTCCTGTCCAGCTTTCCTACGACGAGAGTTGCCACTACACTGTGTAGTCCACCTCTCATTACCAATGCGTATCAAGTCGTACGCAACACAACTGGTGTCATTGGTTCATTTCTTGGGCCCTTCCCAGTCATCATAACTGTATCTGTACCTGACACAATGAAAAATAAGACTCTGGGAAAGGGACAAATACAGGAACCATAGGTACAATAACAAAGCAGTGGACATAAATTGCGCATGTTGCTACTTACTTGTGTAGCCGATAACCATAGCACCTCCACAAATACCACTTGTGACACGGACATGTAGAGGGTCGGACGTGCAGCGACTGCTACAGAGGGGTGTAAGAGCGATTCCTGTATTGATCAGGACGCTGATGGCCCTCCCACTTGGGCTACGGGGATTTTATGGGTTCTAAAGAGCTACGTGGGGCCAGCGTAAGGAGAAGAGTGGCTGCAGTAAGACAGGGAGTTTGTGCAACAACTCATTATTACTACAAGGGGCCAAATGAGTGGCAGATGCAGGCCCTTGTCCAGTACCAAAGCATGGCGTCGACCTACACTGCCCTTGTCAGGCATTGATCTCACGGCCCTCAGCAGTGATAAGTGGTGTTACGATGACAGTGCAACTGATGCCCCAGTATTGCCAAAGCCTTGCATGGTCTGTGTATCTTGGTGGTGCTATGTCAGATGTTGATACATTTCAGTCATGGTGGCTGCGTCCCGTGTAGCTGAGGTGGGTGTCAGGCACTGGAAAGAACCCTGCATCTCAGTGAATAGGACAGTGTTGGTTCGACACTCACCTTTGTGGGAAGACCCGTAGCACATGGCCCCACCAGGATGGCATTAGGATTTTGATGGAGTTGAGGCAGAAGCCAACACACAACTAGTGGGGATTCAAGGCCCAGCTGTGGGAATGGATGGCTACATTTTACACACAACAGGCAGTTCTTGTTTCCACTGAGATCATATGTGCAGCCTACTAAGCGTCACCGAAGTGTCTTTAAACTGCCCATTGCCTCAATGGTCAGGTAGTAGTTACAGAGTCACTGGCATGGCGTAATGCTGACGCAGCAAGTGTTGGCAAGCTCCTGAATTTTGCCACCAGGCCCTGTCTTGGAGCTGTGTTATTACATTTATTTAGTTGGCTTTCCCATTTGTAGGACAATTACAGAATACTATCAGACGTTTCAGTTTAACTGAAAATGAAACAAGTATCGAAATTACTGACTCATGGTTACAATAATAATACCTTATAAACAGTAGGGATGTGGGTGGTGTGGAGTAGAACGTCCTGGAAGGTTTACTGCACACAGTTTCCAGTTGTCATTTATTAATAAAGGTAGCGTCACATTGTGGCATTTGAAGGCAGAAACATCAATCGTGACCCATTGCAACAGTCATTTGCGTTTGGCCTCATTAGCCAATAAGTGAAACCTTTGTTCTAGTCAATCAAAGACACATTTACAACGTAGTTCTCTATCTATTAAAAATCTGTCCGACACACGTATCAAAACGTAGTACAAATATAAAAAATTATTTCACAGTTCTTAAACTCTTCATATAGCTCTAGTGCAACAAACACTCTTAACCTGAACACAGTCGAACGATTTACCTAAACAATCAACGGTAGCCATCAAATTAAATTTTTAATCATGAAACCTCTCCCATACGCATGGTACCGTCTGCACATACTTTCAGCGATACCGGAGCACAAGTAAATTTAAAACTAACACATGCAGGCTCCTTTCACAACTCAATATAAAGCAGATTAGATTAAAAGAAATACGTGATGAACAAGGGGAAAGAAAAAACCATTTTCAGTTACGAGAAGGGAAGAGGAGAAACAATTTTGCCATCGTAAACCGAACTCTCACTTGTACTGGATAGATACAATTACACTAACGTACTGACTGAGATGTTAAAAGTCATGGGATACCTCCTAAAATCGTGTCGGACCTCCTTTTGCCCAGCGTAGTGTAGCAACCCGACGTGGCATTGACACAACAAGTCGTTAGAAGTTCTCTGCAGAAATATTGAGCCACGTTGCCCCGATAGCCGTCCATAATTGAAAAAGTGTTACCGGTGCAGGAGCTTGGATACGAACTGAACTCTCCATTATGTGCCATACATGTTCGATGGGATTCACGGTGATCTGGGATGCCAAACCATTCCCTCGAATTGTCCAGAATTTTCTTCAGACCAGTCGCAAACAATAGAGGTACTGCCATGGTGCAATGTCATCGATAGAATTTCCATAATCGCTTGGGGACATGAGGTACTTGACTGGCTGTATATGGCTTCCAAGTAGCTGAACATAACCACTATCAGTCAATCATTGGTCCTGTTATGCCACAGGATCCAGTCCATTCCATGGAAGCACAACCCACACCATTATGGCCCCAGCACTGGATTGCGCAGTGTCTTGTTGACAACATCGTTCCATGGCTTGGTGGGGTCTGCTCCAAACTTGAATCCTTACATCACCTCTTGGCAAGTGAAATCGGGGCTCATCTGACAAAGCGACAGTTTCCCAGTTGTCTAGGATCCAACTGAAATGGTCACAAGCGCCGGAGAGGCCCTGCTGGCGATGTCGCGCCTTTCGCAAAGGCATTGGCATTAGTCGACGGCTGCCATAAACCATTAACGTCAAATTTTGCAACCCTGTCCTAACAGGTACGTTCGTCGTACATCTCACATTGAATTCTGCTGTTGTTTCAAGCAACGTTCTTTGTCTGTTGGCACTGGCAACTCTACGCGAACGCTGCTGTTCTCGGTCGTTACGTGAAGGACGTCGGCTACTGCTTTGCTCGTGGTGAGAGGTAATCTGAAATTTGATACCCACGCCATACTCTTGACACTGTGTGTCTCGAAGTACTGCATTCTCTAACGATATCCGAATTGGAATGTCCCATTGTCTATCTCCAACTACCACTCCGCGTTCGAAGTCTGTTAACTGCTCTCGTACGGCCATAATCACGTTAGAAACCTTCGCACATGAATCACCTGCTTACAAATAACAGCTCCGTCAGTGCACTATCCTAATATATCTTGATACACTACGCCACAGGCACCTGTGGATGTGCACATCGCTGTTCAAATGGTTCAAATGGATGTAAGCACTATGGGACTTAACACCTGCGGTCATCAGTCCCCTAGACTTAGAACTACTTAAACCTAACCTAATGTTGTGACTTGGCAAGACAGCCAAGCCACGAGGAGATGAAGCCGAAAGGCACGCGTTTAAGCTCACGCAGGCTGGCGTGAGGTCTGGAACAGTTAAAGGAGTTGAGTCTAGTCAAAAAAGTACGGAGCTTCTGGAATTCTTAACTTTAATCCATAATTGGTGAACATCGGTCTGACGGTACGTGCATCACAAGATCAATGGCAAATGATAATGGCGCCTTGCTAGGTCGTAGCAAATGACGTAGCTGAAGGCTATGCTAACTATCGTCTCGGCAAATGAGAGCGTAATTTGTCAGTGAACCATCGCTAGCAAAGTCGGCTGTACAACTGGAGCGAGTGCTAGGAAGTCTCTCTAGACCTGCCGTATGGCGGCGCTCCGTCTGCAACGACTGACAGTGGCGACACGCGGATCCGACGTATACTTGCGGACCGCGGCCGATTTAAAGGCTACCACCTAGCAAATGTGGTGTCTGGCGGTGACACCACACCTAAGGACAACACACACATCCATGTCCGAGGCAGGATTCGAACCTGCGACCGTAGCAGCAGCGCGGTTCCGGACTGAAGTGCCGAGAACCGCTCGGCCACAGCGGCTGGTGCACATTCCTGTCCCATGACTTCTGTTACCCCACTGTACAACATAATAAGACAGGAATTCATGTAAGAAGGGAACACTAACGCACCACAATAGTGGACACCAACATAATCAAAAGAACACCAAGACAAGGACAAGGCCGTTGTACATGACAAGACGCCTAGAAAAAACGTCGGCCTTACACTAGTGAAGCACAGTGTCTCCCAAGCAACGTCATTCAGAACAGAATGACACAATGTCTAGCACACAATGTCGCTCAAACACTGTTAACCCACATTCTAGGTAAGCTCTAGTAAAGAGGAAAACACGCAAATAGCTTCTACTACAAGAGACGCTTTGCCGATCACAATAAGCAGTCCGTGACTACAACCCGGCGATCAATAGCGGTACCGCTCTTTACCCTCAAGCAACCACAGTTGCTAACCTTGCTAATATGCTCATATCACTTCCAAACTCACTAGAACGTGACAAACATAGCATGAAATGGAGCTCCGGACTACACACCCTCAACAATAAGATGGCAGGTAAAGATCCTGCACACATTGTCTTTAATTCCACTGCATCAATCTGGGCATCGTACTCTGTACACGGCGGCGAATAAGGCAAGAACACAGGCTGCATTGACAGCCAGTACCCACAAACCATCCGGACACTGAACTGCATAACAGACAGGGAGCAAACTACGGCCGGGCGGCCTATTACCTTTAGCGGAGGACAGACACTGCCGACGTGGGCTAGTGGTCGCACCTCAGTGACTTGAAACATAGACTGGCTGATACCATCGCACTCCAGCCGACGAAGTGTTGCCTATCCTACTGGACTCTGCTATTGCCAATGCTGCTCCAGTTCCAGTGCGGCCACAGATAACATTCACCATATAGCACGCCTGGAAAGCCCCTCTGATGGATCAAATGGCTCTGAGCACTATGGGACTTAACTGCTACGGTCATCAGTCCCCTAGAACTTAGAACTACTTAAACCTAACTAACCTAAGGACAGCACACAACACCCAGCCATCACGAGGCAGAGAAAATCCCTGACCCCGCCGGGAATCGAACCCGGGAACCCGGGCGTGGGAAGCGAGAACGCTACCGCACGACCACGAGATGCAGCCCCTCTGACAGCTATGGCAGAGACTCTCCTGGAACGGCTCGAATAATTTAACGTTATTCACTTGTGTCACATTTCTTCCCACTGCCCACACCACACGCAGGCACACACTAAAATACACTAATTATAACTCATACCACATACACACACACACATACATACACACACACAAACACACACACACACACACACACACACACACACACATACTTGACAGGTGTCATGACACTGACGATACTTCAACCATTTTATTAAAGTCTTCGTATTTCCTCCTGACAATAAGGTTTCATTGAGTGAAATGGAATCTGTTATCGAATAGCGTGTATTGTTTATTCAATAAACAACAGAGATGAAGCCGGCCGAAGTGGCCGTGCGGTTAAAGGCGCTGCAGTCTGGAACCGCAAGACCGCTACGGTCGCAGGTTCGAATCCTGCCTCGGGCATGGATGTTTGTGATGTCCTTAGGTTAGTTAGGTTTAACTAGTTCTAAGTTCTAGGGGACTAATGACCTCAGTAGTTGAGTCCCATAGTGCTCAGAGCCATTTTTTGAACAGAGATGAAACATTGGTGCACATTACAAGTTTACGAGTATGAATGAGAATCATGATAGGAATTACAGAACTGACCTGATATTAAGGTTGAAATTACGGAACTTGAGCAGAATATCCAATCCCCTTCACCCGAGGGGCACATCAATTGAAAGTCCAGAACCATCGTAACAGTAGCTACCGTAACGTGCTTCTATGTAAATATTAGGCCTTGCAGCAATGAAACCAAATGAAATTAAGGGTGAAGTTCCCTCTAATCAACAACATTCCAAAGCCAAACCACTGTCAAACTGCCGGACAGGTGTCCATAATTAGAATCTGAAACTTACATGTGACTATAGCAGGAATCAGTAGTAAATTACAAGAGAAAATATTTTAGTTGGTTCAAACAGTGAGGCCTCTTCCCGAGTATCATCGAGAATCACATATTTGTCGCAAAGGTTGTCCATAACTGACTTTCTTATTTTGAGCCATCAGTCTTCTGTCTTGTGCGATTCGGTCCGCCATGAATTCTGCTCCTGCGCTAATTTTCTTATCTGAGACTATCACTTGCACCCTACGTCCTCAAATATTTGTTGGGTGCATTCAAATCTCTGTGTTGTGTAATTTTTACCCTCTACAGTTCGCTATAGTACCACGGGCGTTGCTCCCTGATGCCTTAACAAATGTCCTCTCACCTTGTCTCTTCTTCTCGTCAGTGTTTTCTATACGTTCCTTCCTTCGCCGATTCTGTGGAGAACCTCCTCATTCCTCATCTTATCGTCTAATCGTGATCACCAATCATGACGCTTTGTTTCTCGCTGTTCTGATTTGTGGTACGTGTCAGTACCTTTCTCTTTTTCAAGTTTAGTCTGAGTTTATATTCTCTGTTCGTTGACCTGTTCATTTCATCTAACAGATCGTGTAATTATTCTGCACAGTCACTGAGAATAGCAATCTCATCAACGAGTTTTATCATTGATATCATTTTACGCTAAATTTTAACTCCACTCTAGAAACTCTTTCAGTTCTGTCATTGCTTCTTCGATGTATAGATTTTACAGTAGGGTGAAAGATTGTATCCTTTTGTTACACGCATTCTAATCCAAGCACTTCGTTCTTTATCTTCCAGTCACATTGTTTCGTCATGGTTATTGTACATATTGTATATTACCCGTATTTCCCTACAGTTTACGCCTATTTTATCAGAAATTCGAACACGTTACAAAATTTTGCCTTGTCGAACGCTTCCTGTGGATTGAAGAATGCCGTGAACGTGTCTTGATTTTTCTTCAACCTCAGGTCAATTATCGAGTGCAACGTGAGAACCGCCTGTTTAGTGCCTTTAATCCAAACAGATCGTCATCTGACAGATCCTACGTTTTTTTCCCATTTTCAATATATTACTGTTGTCAGCATCTCGGATGCATCACGTGTTAGGCTGATTCTGCAACAATTTTTCGCCCCTATCTGCCCTTGCTCTCTTTGGAAATGTGTTGATGATATTTATCCGAAAGTCGGATGGTACGTCGCCAGTCTCATAGATTTTATACACAAACATGGTCGTTTGGTAGAGGCTTCTCCCAATGGTTTAGAAATTTCGACGGAATATTTTCTATGCTTTCTGCCTTATTTAATCACAAGTCAACCAGAGCTCTTTCAAATCTGACTGCAAATTAGGTGCTCGGATGTCACCCCTACTGACTCCAATTTCTTCCTCCAATACATTAAACGAGTGACACCCTTCGAAGAGCCCTTCAGTAGATGTGCTCTGCATTCCATAGCCTTTTCACCTTGGCTGACTTGTATTTGCTATTTATTTCAATCCTAAAGGATCTATATTGCTCTTTATCTGTCTTTCCCGGAGTATTTGTGTACTGTTTTCTTATATAGCCTCGCAAACCATTAATTCTCTCCAGCGATCCTGAAGTACATAGGTTTGGTACACATTTGAAACTAAACGCAGGACTTACACAATACACCTCAAAAGATACTTCCTTTGATGCCGGATGTTTCCTAACATTTCGAATCTACAGAGCATACATCATACTGAAACAATCATAAATGATGTAATTCTAACGACGCCGTTAAAGTTGCATAAAAACGAGAAAAAAATAAAATGAAACCATTATGACGTTCATGATTACCAAATGCTTTTATTTTTTCATTGAACCTGATATGATTAAGACCATATGGCCCTCTCTTACATTGGACAAAGATTGCAAACATACAATTCCTACCTAATTTATTACTACCTAATAAATAAAAGTTTTAAAATGACACATAGTAATAAATTGATTGAGTGTCTATAGTGGCAATTTTAGTAAATAATACTGACTATGAACTAATTAGGTTACTACTGGGAGTATTTGTACTATTGTTGCTACTATTACTAAGAGTAATAGTTGTAATAGTAATAATAAAGGTAATGATAATAATAGTGACAAGAATACCAGTAATGACAATAATAACAATAATGTTAATGGCAGATATAAATAGGAGTTGTAGGTGTATAAAATAAATATTTTCTGATAGAGAGAGTTCTGGGGGAAAGGAAATTTAAGGAGGCTGCATCAACTAAGAATACTGTAAAACGAGGGAGATCTGGTTGGCAACAAGAATGTACAAGAGTAACAAGTGCGTGCAGGCACAATGGTAATCATTGTTGTTGCTTTAGCAGATATGTCATTAACTGTCTTCTCAAGGTGTAGATGTTAATCAGTTCTCTAACATAGAGCGCGAAGTTATTCCAGAGTCGGATTCCTGAGACAGGGAATGGCTTCGGGAAAGTGGCAGAATGGTGAAATTGGACAGAAAGAATTTTGCTGTCATGGGAACAAGTGTTTCTTGCCATTTTTTCATACAAGAGCGTGAAGGCCGAGAAGAGATATGATGACCAGTGTACGTTCGTAAGGCAAGAGAGAAGAAAGAGGGTTCGGGAATCTCGACGCTTGTCTGCACACAGCCAGGGTAGTTGTGCGTACGATGGTGAAGTATGATAAACGAGTCAAACATCGTAGACATAACGAACACAGGCGCTCGTAACCAGTTCCAGACGCGGTGAGCATTCCTTAGAAACGCCTGCAGGATAATAACCGTTGTAATCAACAACTGGAAGTATAAGTACAGGTCTAAGTTTCTTGTTCAGCTCAAGGGGAAAGATCTGATTATATTTTTCTAGGGCATGAAGAGATGGTGATTGAGCCATGCCGGCTTGCGGCTACCGATATTTGTTCAGAGATGCTAACATTTCGGCGCTTGTGAGCCCGTCGCGAGGTGGCGCGGCAGGGAACGGATCGGGAGGCCAGGGCGAGTGAGTTTAGTAGGGAGGTGTAGAGAAGACGGAGCGATTGCCCAACGAGGGTAAACCGGTCGGTGAAGAGGTGTTTCGAAAAGACATTGTACAGGCGACAGTTGTAATGTGACCCAGCGCCTCGCGTCAGACTCTGCCCCGATACTCCACACTCTTAACACGAACAATGTACATTTTCCAAAGCAGCGTCGCTGAAGTTGAACGAGAACTAACTGGATAATATGAGGTACTTCAACCCGTCTATGACTTACGGCACGGTTCCAACAACCACATGAAATACAGGAAGGAAGATTTGGGTTTTACGTCCCGTCGAAAACGAGCTTCTTAGAGGCGGTGCACAAGCCGTGACCTTTCAAAAATACCATCCCGGCATTTACCTGCAGAGATACGTAGATATTACGGAAATCCTAAAGCTAGCCTGCCGGACACGAGTGTAAAGTGTCGTCCTCCCGACAGCGAGTCCAGTTTTTTAACCACCGAACCACTTAGCTCGGTCAGAAATATATTGATCAGTCTTTGACACTCTGACACATATCTTCTGACCCACTGCTTTACTTACACTGTAGGACGCAAGAGCACAAGTCAACCACTACTGTGGATAGCTTATCAACACTCAGTCTTTCATAAATTTAAGTTGGTGACTCATTATAAAATCCTTTTAACAGTTTGCCTTCATTTTTCATGGTCTTTGGAATCTCGCAGTAGCCGGCCCCATGTCTGGTATGTTATCTCCTTTGTCTGGTCGATCCACCATCTCTGTGGTCTTTACTGCCGCTTTCTCCCTTCGACCTTACCTTGTATGATCATCTTTTCAGAGTCATCCTCATGTCTTCGAATTATGTGATCAAAGAACTGCAGGGTTTACTGGAAACAAATACTGTACAATTTCTTCTCCACACTCATTTACTGAAATATTGATTCGTTGGTCCGCTTGTCTATCCATGATACTCTTAGCAACCTGCTATATGTCCACATCTCAAAAGCATCAATTCTTTTCCCGTTCCCTTCAGTTATTTTCCATGTTTCAGCGCCATAAAGGAAAACTGGAAACAGAGATTTCAGCCATCTCAATTTAGTATGTCTGGTTAGGGCTCGATCTTTCCAAATCACTGTAAGCTTCGATGCAGCATCCCTACCCAGAAAAATCCTGTGTCGTATCTCCTGTGTAGAGCCTCCCTCTTTGTGAACAACTGAGCCCAGGTAGACAAAGAGTTCGCCTTCTTTGTATTCTGATGACACATCACAAGCTAGAAGTGACTCACATCTGTCGGTCATCATGATCTTAGTCTTTTTCTTGCTAACTGACAGTCCAGGTATCTCGCTTTCTCTCCTAACTCTGTCCAGTAGTTTTTTCAGCACCACTTTCTGCCTACAACCTTAAATTTCTGGTTTATTGTCCTACAAATCAGATCCAAGTAGTTCAGCCATGAAGAATTTTTCTCATAACATACTCTCCATAGATTTTAAGTATAACTGGCAATAGAATGCATCCCTTCTAACATGGTTCAAAAAAAGGACCTGAAATAGTCTTACTTAGTCTAATTACTGCCTACTATCAGAGAAGAGATTTCTGAAATGGTATTAAGATATTCAGGAACGCCCTTTCTGCTAGTATACTCCAGAGTATACAGTCGAAAGCCTTGCTATAATCCAAAAAAATAAAGAAATAATGGGGTGTATAATTCCCTACATTTTTCAGTTAGCTGTCTGACATTGATAATCTATTTTCGTTTTCCTTTATCATTAATAAACCCAGCTTGCTCTGGTGATATTTCTTTATCTGAGTAGGTTCTCAGTCATTCATGTATGACATTTAGAAGAATCTCACTGGGACGTGAAATCTAAGAAATGGTTCTGTAGTTCTCACACGCTTGTGAAACGAAAGAGTTGCTGACATATATTTCATATATTATTTTCAAACAAAACCACCAAGTGCTTTGCTTGTTTCAGCAGCAAAAAAAAAAAAAAAATAAATAAAAATAAAAATAAAAAAATAAAAAAAATGCTCATTTCTGATGTGTAAACATCAGAAACATTTTATGGTGCCCAGTCTGCTACTTCCACCAGAAGGATCATTCAGTTACAACGACGTTCAAAGTACTTCACTAACTTCTGAGTGCCCAGTTAATAACTTAGCGATGGTAATAAGTTTTTCATAGCAGTCAGTCCACACTAGTTAATACAGGTACGTAGAGAATTTGTAAAGTTTCTCTCTCTCGTAGTTAAAAATATTAATACACATTTTATTTTTACTATTGATCTTGGGGGATACACTTCAAAACTCAGTGGGAAGAGATAAAACAGTAAACTGAAGCAATTCAGCGGAACCATTTTCAGATAACAGCTGAAATAGGAGCTTTAGAATTTAACATTTACCAAAGTAGTTGTATTTTTTTAGTTTTAAATGAAGCAATTCACAGAGTGGGCTTCAGAGGTGAACTGCTTTCGTTTGTCCTCAGTCTTTTGGAGATGTAGAGACTGCCCAGATGTAAAGTTTTTGACCTAGGGACCTATAAAAGTTCTGTATTATATGAAATGAATCAGTAGTCGATGTTTAGAAAGAACATTACATGGAATTCGTCAAAAATGAAAACACACAAAAGCAACAACAATTTTATTGAGAGACATACAAAGATATCACTTATAGAGTCACTAATTTTTCAAGAACATTGAGGTTGGGTCAGAATTTAATGAAACATACTGGAAACGCAACACGGCCTTAGAACAGTTAACACTGATTCCTCCAATCGCTGTGAGTAGTGGTGTTGATTAGTCCCACTACGTATTAGCAGAAGAAACGAAGAAAATTTCTGAGGAGGCCAGGACGAAGAGCTACAAGCAAGAAGGGTAGCAAAGCAGGCAAAGGAAGAGAGTAAGAAAATACAAGAAATTAGTCGAGAGGCAATGTTAAAATTAGAGACTAGCTTAGAAATCCTAGAGAAGCACCGTGAGGAGAGGGAGCGACTGCCAGATAAGTCGAAGAAACATATGGACCAACTAGAAGAATATATGGGGACAAAGGGACAAACTCCAATAGGCCTTGTATCGATCACAGAACCGGGAAATGATAGCCGAGGTGATTACAGAGGCACAGGCTGGATTACATGGCACGCACGTAGAGTTCAAGGTAAAATTCACAGATGTGTGGTTGCGTTCAGATCTTGATAAAGCTTAGGATAAAGTCATCCACTTCGAGAGGAAGGAAGTAGACATGAGGCTAGAGAATTCTGTTAAATTTGAAACAGAGGAAATGTGCGAAAAGGGGGAACACAAAGAATAAACTAAGCAACACATATTGCGGAACGACCATGAATAAAAGTGTGCACCAAACTGGTAGTGCAAAATCAGTCATTAACGCACCAGCAGTTAGAGTCGTGGTTGTTGACAAGCCCGTAACGAACAGAAATTGTGAACATAGTATGGATTTTGCTTTTAGGGAAAGGAAATGTGCTACGAGATTTAAGCGTTATCCTATATGTTCACGGAATTCAGAGACATCGATCCATCCGATGGCTTCGGTGCGACTATTCGATAATTTCTTTCATCCAAAATGATCAGGACTTCGTCACCTCGGTTGGTAATGGCGCATATAAACCAACAGGCAGTGAATAGGAAATGCTCTTCGTTTGTGCCTCTCTGAGAGGAAGTTCTCAAGATATATTGACTACACGTAAAAGAATATAATATTAAAGAGGACAAACTACACAAATGTGTGGTTCCTGGAGAGGGGCAGCAGCCTTTTTAGTAGTTGCGGGAGCAATACTCTGGATGATTGAGTGATCTGGCCTTGTAAAATCAACCAAAACGGCTTTGCCATGCTCGTACTGAGAACGGCTCAAAGCAAGAGGAAACTGCAACCGTCATTTTTCCCAAGGGCATGAAGCACTTCTGAGTGCTTAGTAAACAATCCCGTAAGATATGTTAATGAACCAACTCAATGACCTGAAAATACCATAAAACGCCGAAACCTAGATCGTAATTAAATAACAATATTAGAGTCAAATGGCGGTGTGTTCATTTTAAAGAGGCTGTATGGTTAAAACATGATGGAATCCACTTGGGTAAAATATTCTGGAGGTACAATAGTCCCCCATTCGGATCTCCTGGAGGAGACTACTCAGGAGAACGTCGCTATCAGGAGAAACAGAACTGGCGTTCTACGGATCGGAGCGTGGAATGTCAGATCCCTGAACCATGCATCTAGATCAGAACATTTTAAAACAATGGAAGAACTCGTAGAAGGAGGCCTCACAGAAGATCATTTTGGGTTCCTGAAAAACAAGGAAAACTCCAGGCAATACTGACCCTACGACTTCTCATAGAAGACAGACTAAGGAAGTTAAAATTCTACAGGTGAATCGGGTAGAATACAGGGAACTACACAATTTGTCCAGAAACCAGACTGCTGTTATAAGAGTCGAGGGGCATGCGAGGGAAGCAATTGTTAAGAAGGGAGTGAGACAGGGCTGTAGCCTATCTCCAATGTTATTCAATCTGTATTTTGAGCAAGCGGTAAAGGAAAACAACTGAGTTGGAATTTAAGTCGAGTGAGAAGAAAAACAAACTTCAAGGTTTCCTGATGTCATTGTAATACTGTCAGAGACAGCAAAGGACTAGAATGAGCAGTTGACAGGAATGGACAGCGTATTGATAGGATGATAAAAGATGAACAACAACAACGCCAAACGAGCATAATGGAATGTAGTCGAATGAAATCAGGTGCAGCTGAAGGATTTAGATAAGGAAATGAGACTGTAAAAGCAATAGATGAGTTTTCCTACATGAAATAATTGATGAAGGTCGAAGTAGAGAGGAAATAAAATGTTGACTGACAATGTGAAGAAAAGCGTACCCGAATAAGAGAAATTTGTTAACATGGAGTTTATATTTAAGTGCCAGGTAATCTTTTCTGAAAGTATTTGTGTGGGGTGTAGTCGAGTATGGAAGTGAAACAAGGACGATAAACACTTCAGACGAGACTAGCTTTTGGAACGTAATGCTACAGAAGAGCCGGCCGCTGTGGCCAAGCGGTTCTAGATGCTTCAGTCCGGAACCCCGCTGCTGCTACGGTCGCAGGTTCGAATCCTGCTTCGGGATTGGGACTGTGTGATGTCCTTAGGTTAGTTCGGTTTAAGTGGTTCTAAGTCTAGGGGACTGATGACCTTAGATGTTAAGTCCCATAGTTCTTAGAGCCATTTTTGAGCTACAGAAGAGTGCTGAAGATTAGGTGGGTAGAGCACGTAACTAATGAGGAGGAACTGAATAGTATTCGGGAGAAAAGAAATTGGTGGCACAACCTAACTAGAAAAAGAAGGCCAAGAGATGAATACACTAAGGAGATTCAAAAGGACGTAGGTTGCAGTAGTTACTCAGAGATGACGAGGCTTCCATGGACATAGTTGCATGGAGAGCCACATGAAACCAGTCTTCTGACTGAATACCACAGCAACAACATTAAAGAGGAAATGTTATGTTTAGGCGCAATAAGAGAGACGAGATTCGAGAACCCAGTCCGATAGTTCAACGAACTAGAAAGGTGTAAAGAAGAAACCTACGGAATACAAATACAATAAATATTCTTGGATAACTGTGATTTTTATGTATCTACGGTTAAAAAAAAGCTATACATTAGAATGAAAAAAAAAAAAAGAAGAGGATCGTTCTTCTTACGGATCGATGTGCAGCATATTCACCTCAAGCAGTTTTGGAAAATGTTCGAGTGGAATTTGCCCCTCAATACTGTTCCAGTGTTTTGCAGCCATTTGATTTGGGCATTATTACAAATTTCACAGTGCATCATAGATAAAAGAAACTGGTTCAGCATTTGGTAGCAGTGACTGATGCCGGAAATAAGTCTCTCCATGGACTTACTGCAAGCCATGGATTTTTTTTTCGGCTGCGTGGCCGCTGGTGTCATCTTCCACAATAAACAACTATTTCCGTAAACCAAGTGCCTTACTGTAAGACACTGCCGCTGATGATAATGGCAGTGGAGATGGTGAAGTCGTGTCTCGTAATGAGCTAGCTGTAGTGGAGGGTGCATATTTCGACAATTTTGTACAATTTGATGATTATCTCGTCGTGCACGCGGAGCTACAAGATGAGATTATTGCTGATGTCTTCCAACAACGCGATGATGATCAAGAAGGTGGACCAGCTTCGCCTGACGGTTCAAAATGGCTCTGAGCACTATGGGACTCAACTGCTGAGGTCATTAGTCCCCTAGAACTTAGAACTAGTTAAACCTAACTAACCTAAGGACAACACAAACATCCATGCCCGAGGCAGGATTCGAACCTACGACCGTAGCGGTCTTGCGGTTCCAGACTGCAGCGCCTTTAACCGCACGGCCACTTTGGCCGGCTTCGCCTGACAGTGATGGAGATGGAGATGACGACGTGAATCTGGAAACACTTAAACTGAGTGAATTGTTATGTGCAAACAGTGCGTGCAGGCGGTAAATCATTGCAAAATGTTGTAATGAAAAAGTTCTGAATGGATTAATAAGTTAGCAGACTGAGGTGAATAGATGTATTGCACGGTAAGTGAAAGAAGCCAAATTATCTAAGTTCTTAAAAGCAAGATCAAGTGGAAAATAATACACTTTATCTTTAATACTGAATCGCTGTGGTGTGTACAGTACAAAATGCCAAATTAGAGTACAGTATCCAGTTTCTCTAGAGCAGGACCGAATAATGTATTTTCTTTTAATACTTTGTTGTATCTTCGTAGTTTGTAAAGTTCGCACATGCAGGCAGATTATACGTTTTTAAGCGAAAAATATAATGTGTATTACCGTATCTACATGTGTCTTCTAAGTAGTTTTGAGTTCCAAGTAATTTTTTCTCTTCCGCTTGACGTATGTATAAATCAGGTTAAAATGTATATGTATTGATGTCCTCGCCAGTGATGCCAGTGGATGTGAATTTGTTGGGTTATATGTGTCTATAGTAGTTTGACGTCATAAAACGTCCAAATGATATGATGTTCAGTATGAATAGTGTATGTTGTGTTTGTATTTGAGCATGAGTCGTATGTGTTGAGGCGGCGAACAGGGCTGTTTTTCGAGGGGCGGATAACAAGGGCGAGTGATGATTATGGAATACGTGCTGCATTGCGGAACATTCAGATGTTCACCAATCTGCAACAGTCCAGTCTCCAGTGAAAGAATGTAATAAAAAGTAGCGTATACTTCTTAAATTTGTTTTGTTTCTTTAATATCCTACAGGAGAGCAGAAGCTCGATGGATGAGGATCAGTAAGAAAGTTAAACATAGAGAGAAATCGTGGTGTATTATAACAGCGAAGTGTAGGTAATGTATGTAAAAGTTACGCGAATCCTGGCAGATAATGTCATGTGGAGTTCATGGTAATGTAACAATCCTCTGAGCTCTGCTTTGCATACTGTAAGTATAGTTGATATGTCACTTCATGTATAGAAATTATGAGGTAGGATCTTGTCTGGTATGTGAGATTTTGTCTGCTGGAGAGTACTGGAGCGTATAAAGATTATAGGCGACTTGCCTACAACAAATAATTGCATAGCCGTCCGGTATAATGAGTTAACGAAAAAAATATTTATTCATGAGAACTCACAATGAGAAGAAAACTAAAAACAACAGAGAAGTAACAAAAACTAGGAGATCCTATAGTCTTACAGCAAAGATAAAAAACAACAAATGACCAAAAAAACTCTCGCGCACTTTTGATCTAACTTTGCATCAGACATGAAAAATATCACTGCCACACAGCCCCCCCTTAAAGTGCGGAGCCCCAGGGATATCTTGATACTTGAATTTTATTCGACGTCCAGCTCTGGTGTGCGTCGGGTGTCTCGGGGGCGGTGACGTTGTTGTTTGTGGTGGTGATTCACCTGTCTCGGACGATGTACTGAGCGGTGTTTTGGTATGCTTTGCGTCCATCATGTGTTGATGCACAGGCGTGGTGTCAGAGGTCGGAGAGGGTAAAACCCATGCTGGCTTGACACGTTCAATCGATACCTTTGTCGGAACACCATTGTACATTATGTCCACGGTATGCTTATTTCTACTCAGCACCTGAAATGGGCCCGTGTATGGTGGTTGTAAAGGCGATTTGACTGAGTCTGTTCGCAACATTACGTGAGAGCAATTGTACAAGCCTTTGTGTACAAACACGGTTACCATGGCGAGAAGGTGGCGGGCAACGTATATTTGTGCAGTGACGTTTTAGCTGCTGCACCCAGTGTGTGAGGCCCTCTGATCCAGGTAGTAGGGTTGGTACTAAATAATCTGTAGGAATCCGTAGCGGCGCGCCGTAAACCATCTCGGAACCTGATGTACCAATATCGGGTTTGTGAGCTGTCCGCAGGCCTAACAACACTAATGGTAATGCTTCCGTCCATCTCTCTTGATGACACATCAATGCTGCTTTGAGTGTTCTGTGCCATTGTTCGACCATACCATTACTGGCAGGATGATAGGCAGTCGTGTGGTGGCGTTGGAAACCGCACACTTTGGATAACTCGAGGAGCAACGTAGATTCGAACTGACGTCCTTGGTCAGTTGTGACATGAAGGGGGCATCCAAAACGGGCAACCCACGTACACAGAAACGTCTTAGCAGTAGTTTCGGCTGAAATATCGACTATTGGAGTTGCTTCTGCCCATCTTGTGCACCTATCTATGGCCGTAAACAAATATCTGTAACCCTCTGACTGTGGGAGAGGTCCAACCAGGGCCACGTGAACGTGTGCGAATCTAGCAGAGGTACCTTGAAAATCTCCAATATCAGCACGCACATGTCGTCCTACTTTACTCTGTTGACAGGGAATGCAGGAACGTACCCAAAGGCTCACGTCTCTTTTCATAGAAGGCCACACATAGCGGTCTGTCAGCAGCTTTATTGTAGCGTTGGCTCCTGGGTGCGATAGTGTGTGGACACTGTCGAATGCCGTCCTCCGCAATATTTCTGAAATGAATGGTCTTCGTCTGCCTTGAGAATAGTCGCACCACAGCTTCCGCTTGGAGTTAGGCAACAGAATTTGCTCGGACTTCAGACCTGTAGACGGGTCCTTTAACAGCTGTCGTAGCTCTGCATCCTTGGTCTGTTCCACTGCAAGATTATCATAGTCTATAATTTCTGAAATCCCGCAAATACGTGAAAAATAGTCAGCCACTAAATTTTCTGCGCCTCTTAAATGGCGTATATACGTCGTGAACTGACTTATGAACTCAATATAACGGAACTGTCTTGGTGAGCATTTATCACTGGTGTTTTTAAAAGCCGATGTTATGGGTTTGTGGTCTGTAAACACAGTCACTGGTCTAGCCTCTATTTGTGGGCGGAAGTATCGAATTGCTTCGTAGATCGCGAACAATTCTGTCATACGCGCTCCACTTCTCTTGTGCAGTCTGTAACTTTTTAGAGAAAAACCGTATTGGTTGCCATTGCCCTTCTACACGCTGGTGCAGCGCCGCCCCTATTGCTGACTGGCTCGCGTCTACAACAATAGCTAGCTGTGCGTAGTGAACTGGGTGAGCGAGCAACACTGCTTTGCTGAGACTTGCTTGAAGATCATTAAATTCTCTGTCCATTTATTGTGTCCACTTAACTATTCGTCGACCTTTGGCGTCGTGTCCCTTGAGTGCATCAGTGAGTGGTGCTTGCACCGCAGCCGTTGCTGGTAGGTGACGTCTATAAAAATTTATTAATCCCATGTATCGTCGTAGCTCATGGTAGTCTGTCGGTTTCGGAAGGGCCTGTATCGCCGCGATCTTCTCTGGCAGAGGCAATATACCTTCTGATGACACAGTGTTGTGGATTGGCAGGAGACCAACCCACTAAATTGAGAGGAAGCCGAAAGGCACGCGTTTAAGCTCACGCAGGCTGGCGAGAGGTCTGGAACAGGACAAGGAAATTAGAACTTAGAAAAAATGAGGTAACTAGTAGAATACTTAACTTTAATCCATTAATGTTGAACGTAGCTCTTGTCTGTACATTATTTACAATATCAATAGTAACTGATAATGGCGCCTTGCTAGGTCATAGCAAATGACGTAGCTGAAGGCTGTGCTAACTATCGTCTCGACAAATGAGAGCGTATTTTGTCAGTGAACCATCGCTAGCAAAGTCGGCTGTACAACTGGGGAGAGTGCTAGGAAGTCTCTCTAGATCTGCCGTGTGGCGGTGCTCGGTCTGCAATCACTGATAGTGGCGACACGCGGTTCCGACGTATACTAACGGACCGCGGCCGATTTAAAGGCTACCACCTAGAAAGTGTGGTGTCTGGCGGTGACACCACACACAGTATGGCCGAGGAAAGTGACTTGGTTCTTGTGCATTACGCATTTATTTTCGTAGTCAGATAGACGCTTGCGAAGTTGACACAGATGCTGTTCATGTGTTTGACTATCCGGAGAGAAAACCAAAATGTCATCAAGATAAGCAAAGCAAAATGTTAATCCCTTCATCACCTCGTCGATAAAACGCTGCCAAGTCTGTGCTGCGTTCTTAAGGCCAAAAGGCATAAATAAAAACTCGAATAATCCAAATGGTGTAATCACTGCTGTCTTCTGAACATCTATTGGAGCCACCGGTATCTGGTTGTATGCTTTCTTGCAATCGAGGACGCTAAAAATTTTCGCGCCGGCCAAAGCACGTGTGAAGTCATGTATATTAGGTAATGGGTATCTATCTGGAGTGGTTCTTGAGTTTAATGCTCGGTAATCCCCACACGGTCTCCATGATCCAACTTTCTTACGTACTAAGTGTAGGGGTGAAGACCACGGACTGTCTGACCGGCGAATTATTCCCGCCTGTAACATTTCCTCGAATATCGCCTTTGTTTCTGTCAATCTCTCTGGTGCGATTCTACGTGCTCGTTGTGAAACTGGTTGTCCTGGCGTGGTACGATTATAGTGAACCGTACTATGTTTAACTTCTTTTGTCTGTCCGTCAGAACATCTCCGAATCTTCTCTTCGTCATGTAGCTCTTCGGCTACAGAGTTGCCGATCGCCTGTAGCTTCCCACAAGTTGTATGCCCTTTAGTGCTTGATATTGCACTGTTGTCCGTCAGATTCAACAAACGTTTTCCTTGTAAGTCGACCGCCAACTCGAAATGTGCCAGAAAATCAGCGCCCAAAATAGGTTCTGATATACCAGCTATCACAAAAGACCAGGTAAACTGTTTGGAAAAACCCACATCAATCTTGCACACTTTACATCCGTACGTGTTAATCACCGAGTTATTCACTGCCTTTAAACGTGGCTGTATGTCTTTTTCGTTGTGTGGCGCATGGCTGACAGGAAGCGAACTAATGTCTGACCCGGTATCCACCAAAAACCTTGTACCCCTAAGTACGTCCGATACATACAATCTTTTCGAAGCAGGAGGCATATGCATTGACGACTGTTGTCGCTGACATGAAAACACTGCACTGTTTCTGTACATACCTAGGTTGTCTGAGTAGGCGCATGGTGATGTACATCTTGTAGCATCTCTCCCAAAACGTTTATGGTACCAACACACCTTACGCTCGTCCTCTCGTTGACTTCGTGTTTCACGCCCAGCCCCGTCTCTCTTGCGCTTAAAGATAACTTGTGGTCATTTTAGCGTGCGTAGTTGCGCTCGCAAATCCTCTATTGCAGTTTTTAAATCTCTAATATCGTTTGAACTTTTTGTTGTTTGTCACGTTGCGACCGCGGCACAGTTTCCTGTTATATCGTCAGTTTGGTCGTGCTGGTAATGGTAGTTACCGTACGTGGCATCTGTCGACGTTATTGGGACTGTTGCAGTAGGCTCGTGCGTCTCGTAGATTCTGTCTGCAGCGAGCAGCAGTTTGTCAACTGATCTTTCGTCGTATATAGCTAGTGTAGTTCTTACTTGCATTGGTAGCTGTTGTTGCCATACGTGGAGTAACAGTCTATCAGAGACTGTCGATCTATCTACCAGGCTGCGTAAATGACGCCAGTATTCTGACGGGGTTCTATATCCCCGTTTCTCTTGGTACAGTACTTGTTTGACTCTGATGTTGACTGATTTTACACACCGAGAAATTAATTCTTCTTTCAGTCTACAGTATGCTCCTTCAGTAGGCGGGTTCACTATAATGTCAGATATCAAAACCGAGGTCTGATGGTCCAAATTACTTTTCACCAAGGTGAACTTCTCATGATCATTGAATATTCTTTGTTGTAGAAATATATTTTCCATTACCGCGAACCATGTGTGTGGCTGAGAAGGCATGAATGGGGGCGACCGTAATTGCAATAGTTGAGTTGGTGAAGCGTTGAAATCAGCGGGTACTTCCGTTGCTATTACTTGCTGTGGTTGTGCTGCCATGGTTGTTGAACCAACGTCATTCCTTTGGTCCGGTATATGCTTTAAGTTCACATCTTTCGAAATATGCAACTGTAAAGTTTCCAACTCATTCTGAAGCCTATGAATTTCTTCCGTTATCGAACTGTATCGTTTGCCGTCGTCGTTCATTGCTTTTGCAGTTAATGTTCGACGTAGCTAACGAAAGATTTAAAGTTCCTTAATCGGAGGTCACCAATTATGTAAGCGACTGGCCTACAACAAATAATTGCATAGCCGTCAGGTATAATGAGTTAACGAAAAAAATTATTTATTCATGAAAACTCACAATGAGAAGAAAACTAAAAACAATAGAGAAGTAACAAAAACTAGGAGATCCTATAGCCTTACGGCAAAGATAAAAAACAACACATGACCAAAAAGAACTCTCGCGCACTTTTGATCTCACTTTGCACCAGACGTGAATAATATCAGTGCCACAAGATAATAGACGTAATAGTCAGAAGGAAAGGTAACCTACAACCTGAATACCAAAGGATGGGTCTCATTCGAAAGTGGAAGCTACAGTTTGCATACAAGTATTGTTATTTATTTTAACTAATCGATAGGAATAACTAGATTTTCAACAGATGCAAATTATCCCTCAGTCGGTGTCGTGAATGTTTCGTGAAATAAACTGTGATGTGGGGTATTTACATACCCCAGACACTCATCGAATTTTCTAGACAGATATTTGAACATAAATATAATTTAATGAATACAGGCCGTTCCCATAGCTATTTAGTGTATTTCCGTGACAACACATTTGCTAAATCAAAACATAATAATGGTCTTTTTAAAAATTAATACCTCCTTAGTTCACCAACTTCAAAATTGCGGCCGGCCGCGGTGGTCTAGCGGTTCTAGGCACTCAGTCCGGAACCGCGCGACTGCTACGGTCGCAGGTTCGAATCCTGCCTCGGGCATGGATGTGTGTGATGTCCTTAGGTTAGTTAGGTTTAAGTAGTTCTAAGTTCTAGGGGACTGATGACCACAGATGTTAAGTCCCATAGTGCTCAGAGCCATTTTCAAACTGCGAAGTATCTGTTGGTTACAGAAAAAAATTTAAAACATAACTTTGGAAATTAAGAGGAGTACAGTTATATGCATTAAGGTCCAAACCATCAAACAAAAGAAAGATTAATCAGGTAACATATTAAAAAACTAAAAACCCGCCTCGATTGCGAAAAAAGCATCTAGTGTTAAGTGTTAACCCAGGTTTCGGCGTAGATAATTACACCCTCTTCAGAACAACAATAAAACCCACAAGTGCCTAAGAAGACCTTTGTCAATGATTAAAAGAACACCATAGCTATACATTTATAAACGAAAAGGAAAAGGAAAACACAAGCAGTACATATGTACAAAGTCAAAACCACTACTTAACTTAATGGTGTACGCTCCACCTCACACCGGCCTATGTTCGATGGGCCACGACCCGTCATAAACTGCAGCTACAAACGGTCGCTCACATACAAGCCTGACCCGCTATCTATGCAGATGCGCAAGGCAAGGAAAGATACTTGAATGCGCATGCGCATACGAATACGAGAAAGTTTAAACATGGGTCGGGGCTAAATAGCCCACATATTCCCAGCGGTGGATCAACGTATATCAAAATATGAAATGGGTAGAAAAAGAGACGAGCTAAATAGGAAATGAAACCTAAAAATAACCGCATACATTTGCTTATGCTAGTAAAGAAACTTATATATGAAGCTACCTATGACAACAGGAGGAACTCTTAAAAACTATACCTAAAGCCAGTAGTTACCCTCGGGGGGGGGGGGGGGGGAGGGGAGGGAGGGGTGGCGGCGGCGGGGGGGGGGGGGGAGGGAGAGTGAGGGGATGTAAGCAGCAGAAGTTGCGGTAATACAGATATAGGGATAAAACGTGAGGTGTTCAACGGGCTAAAATCACTTTCATCGTAAAAGCAAAATGAGGATAGAAAGAAAGAAGATGAACAGATTAACCAACCCCACACGCCAATCAACGCACGCATGTGATAATCCCCAGATTATCAGCTTTACAAGTATGAAGAACAAAGTAAAGGCGCGAAACCATCAAAAAAATTTCTACTTCTTAGTAGGAGTTGGTCATTGAGGATATTGTCTTTAACATGTCGCAGATGCTTAAAGATCTGCATTTCTTCCAAAACATCCAGTTTTAAGCCCGTAACCTCGGCATGAAGTAACTCAATATTAACTGGAGGGCTCGGCGCATGAGTCGCTTGCACAAGGTGTTTCGCATAAGTAGAGCGCTTAGTACCGTCACAACTTCTAGTAGGAATATGCTCTTTATACCTGAGACCCAGAGCTCGTCCCGTTTGCCCGATGTAAAGTTTTGGACAATCCCCGCATGTAATTTTATATACTCCTGATTGGGAAAGTTTGTCGCTCTTACTCTGCAGGGAGTGAATTAAATTCCTATGTAAACTATTATTAGTAGAATAGGCGACTCTGAAGTTATGGGCTCTGAGTAAACGCCCCAATTTGTAACTTATATGACCAATGTAAGGGATATAGATATCGTTGCCACCTGTTTGTCATCTAACGCTTCCCCTAGGATGGAAGACGTAATATTACTTTTATTTATTTTCTTTACTAGCATAAGAAAATGTGTGCGGTTATTTTTAGGTTTCATTTCCTATTTAGCTCGTCTCTTTTTCTATCCATTTCATTTTTTGATATACGTTGATCCACGACTGGGAATATGTGGGCTATTTAGCCCCGACCCATGTTTAAACTTTCTCGTATTCGTATGAGCATGCGCATTCAAGTATCTTCCCTTGTCTTGCGCATGTGCATAGATAGTGGGTCAGGCTTGTAAGTGAGCGACCGTTTGTAGCTGCAGTTTATGGCGGGTCGTGGCCCATCGGACATAGCCCGGTGTGGGGTGGAGCGTATACCATTAAGTCAAGTAGTGGTTTTGACTTTGTACATATGTACTGTTTGTGTTTTCCTTTTCTTTTTCGTCTACAAATGTATGGCTATGGTGTTCTTTTAATCATTGACAAAGGTCTTCTTAGGCACTTGTGAGTTTTAATGATGTTCTGAAGAAGGTGTAGTTATCTACGCCGAAACCTGGGTTAACACTTAACACTAGATGCTTATTTCGCAATCGAGGCGGGTTTTTAGTTTTTTAATATATTGACCAACGATTGCTGACGCGTTGTGATGTTGAAGGTTCTTAATCAGGTAAGGTTCAATTTTATGTAATTCCAAAAACCCTAAACTTGAGCAAATTTTCATTATATTCACACACTCGGAACAGATTGAGTGCCTACAGGATGCACAAATATGTCGTTTGAAGTTTATACAGACCATTTAAGTCTTCTCATCCGGTGATCGAGGACGTGTGCTCTACATTCCGCGGGAACGTGAATCCAGTGGGCGCTAGAATATACAGCTTTCTTCTACGATCAACTTACGATGAACATAGTTGGAAACGCGCTGGAGCACAGCGACGAGTGTGGAGGTTCGATTCCATCTGATGAGAAATGCACCCCTTATGTGCGTGAGATTTCTGTGTCTTTCATTATTCAGGGATCCTAGCAGCCATAGACTACACTGGGCGGAAATGTAGTCATTGGCATTCTCACTGGCACAATGTGGGTCCCGTTCGTGCAAACCATTTCGTACTACCTGCTAACACGTCTAGATTCAGCTGCTTTTGACACATAAATAATTGCCATCTTCGTAGGCACAGCAATTAGTATTATGTTAACACGTTCGGCATATTTTAATTCGCTGATGTTCAACAAAATAATAATCTGCAACAGGTCTTCACATAGGCGAAATAGGCCAAACGTATTCTTTGTACAAAAGGAAATAAATATAACTGTATGTTCAGTTCACACAAGTTCATACACACTTCATACAGAAACTTAACAACAGTTTCACAGTACGTCTATTCACTAATGAAATATCACAAAATATTTAGCTGCAGTTCTCTCAAGTGAATCTTAATTTGCCACAGAAGGAAGCGCAGTATCAGGTCTGCCAATGACGTTAATACTGTTGTAATGTTGTTCTCTACACCGCCCTCAGTCACCAGCAGATATTTCTGCACACCGTATGGGAAGTCGCTGCAGTGTTACAACGCTGTTGACGTCTGAGGCTAAGTTTATTTTGGAACGACGCTAGCGTAAATTACAGAGTAAAGAGCTGACCACGTTTGATGTTATCATCATTCCACATACCTAAGTACTGCTGTTATCCTCAAGTGCGTATTGCAGTTTTGGTTCTCAGGAACTCCGTTACTAGGTGTTAATGTATTCAGTCGTAACACATCGTATCAGAGAAACCATCGGTTTCAGGACCAATGTTTATTAGCCTTATCTGCTTGTTTCATTGTCCTCTACGTGCTCCTTCTAATAGTGAAACTGCCTATATACACAGGGTATCCTATTTATCTTGACGAACCATTATAACTTTCTGTCCAGAAATAGAATTAGAACTATATGAAGCCAGTGTTCCATAGTTATCAGGGTCACATTAACCAGTGCGACTGACTGTCTTGTGTCTTCGTTTGTTACGAAGATATGCACAGCAGTGCGACTATTTTAAGTAACACAACATTTTTTTGTTCGTTAATCCATATACTCTGCTCAAAATCTGTTCAGAAACTTATCACACAGTATCATTTATGTAGACATGACGTTATTGAAAATGTAACGCAGAACTATCTTTGACTCTCCTGTGTCAGCAGTGCAGATTTCTGGGCTAACGTAAATTATACACTAGCTGTAACGCACAGCGAAGAAATAGAAACACAAGGAAAATGCACGCTGGTCATTCAGTGAGCTAGTTTCGTTGCAGGTCTGTGTGAAAACAACACTACTTATACAGCAATGAAGAGATGCTAGACATGCTACTCATCTATGGAGAATGTAAGATTGAATGACAGTAATTGCAATAACATTCCCTCATTTTCGGTAAGTTTGCGCTTAGTACAGTATTGTACAACTTGTAAACATGTTTTGTAGAGTACAGACACTATTCATTAAGACTATACCTTCTTTACTTTAATTTTATTTCAGGTAGAACCAGTTGTGGTCCTTTGATGCAGAACGGAATGGAGGGTGTGTATCGGAGGCTCAGACCCTTCTGCGCCCGTGTAAGCTACAGATTCCTTAAGTTACGCAATAGGGCCGGCGGTTTGTTGGTTCTGTGCAATAGTTCAGGAGTGCACCACACACAGGAAGCAGCTACGCGGGTAGCAGAGGGTGTGTGGATGGGACTAGGCGGCTTTTGGCTTACAGGGTCTTCGGTCACTGCAAAAAGGCGACAATGTAAACGGGTGTAGGGGAAACAAAGGAGGGTAGCCAATTGGTATTGCACTTGTAACCTGCTGCAGCTGTGTTCGAAAAGAACCAGAGGTCTAAGTATTGGTTGAAAACACTGAAGCTCGAATCGTTACACGAACGGCAAGTAGGCTAAAGCCGGACCTAACCATGTTCACAAGGGATAGATAAAATACATTTGATGGTGGAGTGCCTGAAGTAGTCTATCTTGTAACGAAATTGAAGCAGATAATTCCTGTGAGTATCGCTAGAGGTTACACTCAACAACCGGCACAAATTAATAATTGCTTCCTTTTAGCAACCTCTTGACTCAGATGATATAGCTGCTGAAACGTTCAAAGAAAACTCGAGTCTCATTTCGTATAGGTAAATCAGTCATACAATTGTAGTTCGTTCTGACTTGAGTCTGCCCTTGATACATTCTTGAAAATAGGTGTAAAACGTCTTTACAAATAGTACTGAATGCGTTCCTGGAAAATTATTTTGAACAATTAGTTCAAGAGCTAATTCGAAGTGTAAATGGCTGCAGAAACATGCTTGACCTCTTAGCAACAAATTATCCCGAAAAAATAGGAAGCATCATGGTGGATGCAGGTATCAGTGGCCACAATGTTGTTTTAGGCAGTCCCAGTAACGGAACATCCAATCTCACTACAAATAAAAGCAAAAGACATCTATTTAAAAAAATCAGACAAAAATTTACTCGACATCTTCCTAAGAGAGAGTCTCCAATCCCTCAATTTGGATGTGTAGTCGTAGATCAGACCTGGTTTCCATTCAAATATAAACAATCGACAGCATTTGAGAGATATGTACCAAATAAATTAATTAAAGAAGGTTCTGATCCATCTTGGTACAAAAAGCAGGTCAGATTGCTGTTGCTGAAGCAAGGACACCAGTATTCCAAATTTAAAAGAACACAACATCCCCTAGACGGGTGAAGTTTTACAGAAATTCGAAATGTAGTGCGAATTTCAATGTGAGATGCTTTTAATACTTTCCACAATCCAACTCTCTCTCGAAATCTGGGCGAAAACTCGAAGAGATTCTGGTCGCGTCTGAATTACACCAGCGGCAATATTTTCACTGTACGATAAAATTGGTACGTTACTGAGACAGTACCATTAAATCAGAATTATTAAACACTCTTTTCATCAAGGAAAATGAAGTACCTGTTACATGATTCGAATCAAGAACAACTGCTAACATGAGTAAGTTAGAAGTAGATATCTTCGGTGTGGCGAAGCAGCTTAAATCATTTACTAATAGCAAAGCTTCCAGTCGAGATTGCATACCATTCTGGTTCCTTTCAGAGGATGCTGATACAATAGCTCCACACTTCACGATCACATAAAACCGCTTGCTAGTCCAAAGATCCGTACCTAAAATTGGAAAGTTGGGCAAGTCACACCTGTACTCAAGAAGGGGAAGAGGAGTATTGCATTGCATTACGGACCCATATTGCTAACGTCGATTTGAAGTAGGAATTTAGGTTCGGGACATGGGTTAAAATTCAAGGTGGAAAAATATCAGTCATCAGACTCACCTCAGTGAGTTAGGATCTCTTGAATGGAATGAACAGTCTAAAGAGCACAAAAGTCGATTGAGGGTAAACAAAGCAAATACGAACGAACCGAGGAGTAGCGGAAATGTGATGGGCGATGAATATGTAACCAAAGCTGGGATCCACGAAATAAACAACATGAAGTGTTTTCTCCTTCTTCAAAGAGCATAGAGGACATAAAATTCAGAATACGACTTGCGCAGAGTGCATTCCTTGCCGATAGAAGTCTACTAATAACAAACATCAGTTCTCATTTAAGGAAGAAATTTCTGTTAATGTGTGTAAGTGAAACATGGATCGTGTGGAAACCGAAAAGGAAGAGATTCGAATTGTTTGAGGTGTGGTGATATATGAGAATGTAAAGAATGTGGAGGAGAGGTCATACACGAAATTCTTCACAGATCCGACAAGGAAGGAGCACATGCAGAACAGTGACAACAAGAAGGGGCAGTACGGTAGAACATGTTTTAAGCCATCAGGGAAAAACTTCATCGTACTGGAGGGAGCTACAGAGAGTAAAAACATTAGGGGATGACAGATATTGAAGTATATCAAACAAATAATTAAGAATATTGGGTGCAAGTGCTACTCTTGGATAAAGAGATTGTCCAAGGAAAGGAATTCGTGTGAGGCACTTGAAACCAGTATAAAGATCCACTCAAGGAGAGTATATTTCCTTACTCTGTGACCAAGGTTTCCCTATACTGTTTCCAAGGAATATTAGAATCTACTAGTTTTGATGAAAAAGGTAGTAGTCCCTTATTCAGTACTTTAGCATGTAATTTGTAGAAATAATTAATTACGCCTGTGTCCCTGAAATAGAAATACTTATTGCTTTTATTTTTCTTAAAAGACTGAGCATATAGTAAATTCCCTTCAGTAGCACGTCGCCAACATCTATTAAAAATTTGTAGTTTATTGACAGAAGCATCTGAATTTATTGATACATGCAACTGAAAAGTATTACATTAGTTCCATATTTATGTTGTCTGCTACAGATATGTCTCCGTTCTTCGATTAAGTAATTACTTCTGGCAGGTAGCTTCATGACAGTTTGTTGTTGGAGTCGTTACCAGATATTCCTTTTCACAGGTCTTCCGTAACATTCTTTAGAGAGAATCTATTTATTCTGATTCTAAAATAGACTAATTTGCAGATCTGAAAGATAATACGCCGTCTCTATGTTACCAGAGTTACAGAATTTATACTGTGTTGCATGGCAGTACCACGACGATATACAGAAACTTTCATTCAGACATCTGCTTAAACTATGTTGGAAACGGCAGAAACGGCTTGCAGTTCCTGACGTTCTACTTATAGAGGCTTCGACGTTTTGGCATGATCTGCAGCACCTACAAAAGAACAGAAAACGTATGTCGTACAAACATGAATTGTTTCATAATTGAAACAAAATGAATACGAAATCAACTACTTATATTTAAGACAAAATGTGTTCCTCATGGATGTTCTTATATTGCACTCATGTTCCAATAACCTATAGCAAAATGTTGTTGCTATATAGGGCTACATGAAATAATACAAATGTACATAAATTAACGTGAGGACTCAACTCACATTATGTAGCTTGAAACATTCTGTTGATAAATTTATATTCACTCCAGATCCAGTAGTGCGAAAGGATATAAATTAGGAGGAAAGCCCTTCTAATTTAGAGTAGTTTGAAATCTACTGGGGATCGATATGTATAAACGCTGAATGGTTGCCAATGCTTCCTCACATAGGAACTGTTTCAATTCCTTATAGGATGATGGAGATGAATAGTGATTTTTTTTTTCAGAATCCCCTACATTGACTCTTGTGGTTATATTACGGCGGCCGCCTAAGACATTTACATATTCATCAGATTAAGCTTATGCATTTTCTGTGGTTTTTGAGATCGTACTAACTCGAGGAAAACGATACTCCATGTCGATACATCAAACACGCTCTTCATAGTGCCTGTAACATTCCTTGGAAATTATCACCAAAAACTCTTTCACTGCTTTTAGTTGTACTCATTTATTCCAGTATGGCCAAGCAACAACAGGGAATGACAATAAAACTACCCAGACCATTATACCATTTTCTTATATGAATTAGAATATTACGGTGTCACTGGCAGTGGTCCAAAATGGCTCGAGTCTTATCCAGCAAACAGGAAACAGAGTGTGTCGATGCGAAATACCTGTGGAGTAAGCAATCAGTCTTCGTCTGATCAGGAGTTAATTACATTTGGTGTTTCTACTTGGGTCCGTTGTTTTTTCTTGTGTACATAAATTATCTCTCGTCTGTTTCACTGCCAGATGCTAATTTTGTTTTGTTTGCAGGTGATACAAACACTGAAATCAATAGCAAGTTCAGTACAGATTTAGAAATGGCTGCTAATCAAGGCTTCACTAACATTAGTAAGTGGATTATAGCCAGTTCACTGTCATTAATCTTTGAATAGACCCTCTATACACAGCTGAAAACCTGGAAGGGATTTCCTTCCAGCATTTGTATAATATGTGAAGACATGTAGATGTAAGAGCTTGACAGTACTGAATTTAAGGAATTAAATTCGATAAATAATTCGGTTGGGACGGGCATATCACAGAATGCAGAAGCGCCTACACAAGCCTGTATTTGCAATGAGAATGATGTTAGATGTAGCTGTTGTAAATATAAAGCCTGGCATACTTTTCTTACTTTCATTCCATTATGTCCTATTGGATCTTTTTTCGGGTTATGTGTCCAACCAAGGAAAAGGTTTTAAAGGGCAAAAGCGTCCATTAGTACTCATTTGTGGCGTAAATTCAAGAACATCATGTAGAAACGTCTTCAAAAACTGGGTATTCTAATCACTGCATCTCAGTATATGTATTCCTTAATATGTCTCTATTTCCAGCCAATAGTTCAATATGTACTACCAATACTAGGCGTAATAACTATCTACCTACTGACCTAAAATCATTTACCATGGTACAAAAGGACTCCAGTACTCAGGAATACAAATTCTCTTTAAGTCGCCAATTACAATTAGAAACTTCAAATAAACTACCCTTCAAACAGTGTTCGAAAAACTTTGTAGTTGGCAACTCTTTCCACTCTATGGATGAATATCTTAACAAGGACTGTTAGTGTAGCCTAATAAAAAATGTCTGTTAGATTTCAGTTTTGACAGTACTTGGCCACAACAGTTAATAATAGGTGTTTTGTGTTTATTAAAAGTGCATAACTGTATTTCATTCCGACAGTGTATTAATTCTGTAAATATTTGCGGTTGCAGTTTGCTGTAATGAAGTGAGTATTGTATTCAAATATTCTATGTTTTTTTGTTATACTTTCTGACATGTTGCCCACCGACGAGAACCATCTCATTTTTGGGTCTGTGGAACGAAATGTAAAGCAAAACCACTCGTGCTGTTTACATATGCTTTAGATTTTTATCGAATTAGACCATGCCACCCACTGTTAAAAAAGATATATAACCACGTATCGTGATTGATATTATTTCTTTAACTCAGGCGTTAAACAATCGATTACTGCACATACGCATGTGAGGGAGTCCACGATTTCTCGCCATTTTAGTTTCAATTCTCAAACACTTCTTTACTCTTGCAAATGGATATTTTGTAAGAATCAGAGAAATGTCTCAAAAGATCTAACAATTCAAATAATATTACAATAATAAACAATATTTTTGGAAGAAAATTGAATTAGTTTTAGTCATTATGGAAGTGCAAATAGCTACAAAACTCCCGTGATACTTAATAGAGGGCCGGCCGGAGTGGCCGTACGGTTCTGGGCGCTACAGTCTGGAGCCGAGAGACCGCTACGGTCGCAGGTTCGAATCCTGCCTCGGGCATGGATGTGTGTGATATCCTTAGGTTAGTTAGGTTTAATTAGTTCTAAGTTCTAGGCGACTGATGACCTCAGAAGTTAAGTCGCATAGTGCTCAGAGCCATTTTTTGAACTTAAAACGGGTAAGCAGGGAGTTACCTCATTTCTAACACAGATGCTAGAATAACTTAATTTCGGCAATCAGGGGTTAGATAAACTAAAGATGACTCACACACTATGGACGCATAAGTGCGGAAAATCAGTTGCAAAACAATCTCTGAAATTTATAGTGAAAATATCAACCGTCTTTTCTTTTGCAGAGCGGTACTAGTTTCGGTCATATACCATCTTCAAGCTTAGTAGTTATAACATTCCTGCTAAGAATGAAAATGGGGTGTAACCGAAACTAGTAGCACCGTGTAGAAAAGGGCAGCTGAAGGTTTTCATCATGAATTTCAGCAAACACACATTGTACTATAGGCATATTTTAACTCTAACGCACTTGGAGTACCCGATAATCAATGGGTGAACTCCTCATTACAGCCTTAACATCACTATGTCTGCAGAAGTCACCCATAAGCTAACAAATTTTAGTAGTATAATAATAAAAGTGCATATACTAATTATAACAGGGCTGTAGCCGACAACTATAATATCAATCGAAAACGAAATACCCTAAATGAAAACGATATATCCTAATATTATTACACCAAAGAAATTGAAGGTACGTTGCTTGTAAGTTTACATGAGGCCAGAGAAGATGAGCCTAAAAATGGGAGTGCCACTGAACGACAAAGTTAGATCCTCTGTGAACACTGACAGGGATTCTGAAAACAACGAACATGGGAAACCCAATCTCGGCCGCTGTGGCCGAGCGGTTCTAGGCACTTCAGTCCGGAATCGCGCTGCTGCTACGGTCGCAGGTTCGAATCATGCCTCGGGCATGGATGTGTATGATGTCCTTAGATTAGTTAGGTTTAAGTTGTTCTAAGTCTAGGGGACTGATGACCTCAGGTGTTAAGTTCCATAGTGGGTAAAGCCATTTGAACCATTTGGGAAACCCAATCCTCGCGTTACACAAACCGTATCTTAATTACCATGGATAAAGGTAATTGGCTTTATCTAGTGCACATAGGCTTCAGAAAATCTTTTGTTTCAGTGCCACTATAAAATATGTTCACGCGGGGTACTTAACAATTCTGGTGACTAGATTGAAAATTTAGTACAAGGGCAGAAGGCAACACGTTGAACTCAATGCAGTCAACAGATGCAAGAATACTATCAGGTGTTCCCAAGGAAATGTAACCGTACCGTTACTAGCCAAGCCTTACGTTAAATAGTTAGCAGAGAGTATCAGTGGCGGACACACACATTTCACAGATTTTAGCAGAGATTTATCTGACATAATTCATGAAAACATCAGACAAAATCTTGCAGGTTAGCTGCATGGTATGTGTACTGGTACTTTCCTCTCAACGTAGGTAACTGCGAAGTTGTTTGCTTCTTGGAATATAGGAATATAGTAGCCATTGATTAGATCATAACTTGTTGTAGACTGAATACATGGACTCACTAACGCTTTGGAATATGAAATGGAACGATCACGCAAGCTCATTTACGCTTAAAACAAAAAGCAGACTTCGACATATTGGTAGAATACCGGGTAATTGAAGTTTTCTTTGAAACCAGTCGCTTGAAAATCTATTGCGTCATCTCTATTTGAATATTGTTCCAACGTAAGGCTCTGTATGTGATTGTAACAACGAAAGTCATAAAATGTATACGAAGGAAGGCGCGAATAGCCACAGGGTTATATCGTTACCTCTGGAGTGTGGGTACAGGAAAACCTTGCTGTCGAAGACAGAAGCTGTATATCCCCCAAGAAACTGTTTATAGATCTTCAAAACTAGTTGCAGGCTTACATTTGCAAACATTCTTTAGCCCTTTACGAGCCAGTCGTTCTAAATGCAATGAAATTAAAAAAAATAATAGCGTTAAGAGTGAAGTAAATAAAAAATGCCCCATAACTGTAGATGCTAGCTGTATCCTCCCACCGCGCTTTGTCCTCCTACGGCGCTCTTATCAGGTTGCTCATTCAATATAACTTCTAGGTATCATCCTCAGGCAGCCATGGTAGAAGGAAGATATTCTGGTGGACTTGTGGTTGCTCATACCTTTGAAGACACTGCTCACGGCTTCGTCGTGCCTCTTATATGTTTTGTTGCGGCCACATGTAGTAAGCATTGCTTCACGCAGTGGAGAATGGCCAAACAGAGGTACGCTGGTGACCGAGGCGTTGCGAAGTAACAGACTGACGCAAAGACGCACACAGACCGAGTGCTGAGCAAAGCCTGGAGAGTGCTGAGTAAGGGCAAGTGAGGCCAGCTCACTAAGTTACGCTGCAATATACTGTGAGAGTAATAAAATAAGCTACCACCGAGAAAAAAAACCTCCACCTGCCGGATATAAATAGTGGATCGCCGGCAGCTACAGAGAGAAGCCATTAGGAGACAGTTCGGATATGAGGACGAATGGGGTCCGTGTCCGAATGCTCAATCTTCGTAGGTGACAGAAGTCTGTTCCAGCTCGTAGTAGTCATCCGTTTGCCGCCAGATGTCATCTTGAGCTCTGGAGGTCGGCCCCAGTTCGGTCTGCACCATGGCTGACTAACTGCAGTGAGAACTTCCAGCAAGACCGGCCGCAGTGCACTCTTGGTCACAGGCACCGCTGGGGACTGACGCCCAGACTTCACGGCAACACGGCCCCACGCCATGTGGTCCGCCAGTTATGGGACCTCGCAGACATTGCTGCTGGTGGGTTCCCAGCTGCCGGTGCAGCAGGCATCGGCAGCTGACCTCACAGCGACGAGGCTCCATGGGCGTGCCTGTACTGGGGCGCTGAGCGGGGACGAGTTCATCTCAACCACAGGGCATCCTTGCTTCAGCGGAGCACTGGTGGCCTGAGGATCCCGAGTGCGATCAGCGGCGTGCGTTGCGTGCATTGTCGGAGAATCTACACAGCAGCAGCCAGGTGGAGGGATCCGTAGGGCTGGGCAGCGACAGAGAAGTTGTAAGGGAAGTTCAATAGGTAATTGTAAAACTCCATGCCGTCTCAGACTTCGGCGTAGCCACTGTGTGTGCTGCTATCAAGTGGTGCAGAAGTCGTAACAAGTGGTGTCAGGTGCACCCACGGCACGACTTTGACTAGCACCATGCGGAGCAACCGAGAAACACCGAATAGGGTGAGTCCAGCAACTGCCTTCTCTCTGCGTTTTCTGTGTAGCTAGACATGTCGAGGGTAACGTTAAGGGATGTGAGAGTGTCATTTGAAAGACCTAGCAGCCCTGTAGACTTATCGCAGTTTCGTGGGAACGATAGTAACGTTAATTTAGTACCATCTAAGTGTGTAGTGGGTAGATTAACAGGTCACGTCGCTTCTTGCGAAAAAATTGTACCAAGCACTTGTGATGTGTGTGGCTTCTATGGTCATGTAACGGGGCAATGTGGTAAGTCTAGATGGCTTGCCATTAGACGTGCTACGAATTAACTTGCTTCTGGGTGATACAATTTTATTTTTGTGGGAAGACAGTATCACTGTTACACAGTGCATCCTTATCTGGTCAGATGGGAGTGCATGGGGAAGGTCGTACAGTTCAGGACACAGGAGGGTTTATTAATTTCTAAGGAGGGGGATACTCATGCTACTATGTCAAGTTTAGAGTTGAGTAGATGTCTAACGGAGTCAGTTTCCATTTGTCCATCATGGGTTGTTTCACGGGCAAGGGGTCGTGTGAGATCCAGTTACACTCCTGGAAATTGAAATAAGAACACCGTGAATTCATTGTCCTAGGAAGGGGAAACTTTATTGACACATTCCTGGGGTCAGATACATCACATGATCACACTGACAGAACCACAGGCACATAGACACAGGCAACAGAGCATGCACAATGTCGGCACTAGTACAGTGTATATCCACCTTTCGCAGCAATGCAGGCTGCTATTCTCCCATGGAGACGATCGTAGAGATGCTGGATGTAGTCCTGTGGAACGGCTTGCCATGCCATTTCCACCTGGCGCCTCAGTTGGACCAGCGTTCGTGCTGGACGTGCAGACCGCGTGAGACGACGCTTCATCCAGTCCCAAACATGCTCAATGGGGGACAGATCCGGAGATCTTGCTGGCCAGGGTAGTTGACTTACACCTTCTAGAGCACGTTGGGTGGCACGGGATACATGCGGACGTGCATTGTCCTGTTGGAACAGCAAGTTCCCTTGCCGGTCTAGGAATGGTAGAACGATGGGTTCGATGACGGCTTGGATGTACCGTGCACTATTCAGTGTCCCCTCGACGATCACCAGTGGTGTACGGCCAGTGTAGGAGATCGCTCCCCACACCATGATGCCGGGTGTTGGCCCTGTGTGACTCGGTCGTATGCAGTCCTGATTGTGGCGCTCACCTGCCCGGCGCCAAACACGCATACGACCATCATTGGAACCAAGGCAGAAGCGACTCTCATCGCTGAAGACGACACGTCTCCATTCGTCCCTCCATTCACGCCTGTCGCGACACCACTGGAGGCGGGCTGCACGATGTTGGGGCGTGAGCGGAAGACGGCCTGACGGTGTGCGGGACCGTAGCCCAGCTTCATGGAGACGGTTGCGAATGGTCCTCGCCGATACCCCAGGAGCAACAGTGTCCCTAATTTGCTGGGAAGTGGTGGTGCGGTCCCCTACGGCACTGCGTAGGATCCTACGGTCTTGGCGTGCATCCGTGCGTCGCTGCGGTCTGGTCCCAGGTCGACGGGCACGTGCACCTTCCGCCGACCACTGGCGACAACATCGATGTACTGTGGAGACCTCACGCCCCACGTGTTGAGCAATTCGGCGGTACGTCCACCCGGCCTCCCGCATGCCCACTATACGCCCTCGCTCAAAGTCCGTCAACTGCACATACGGTTCACGTCCACGCTGTCGCGGCATGCTACCAGTGTTAAAGACTGCGATGGAGCTCCATATGCCACGGCAAACTGGCTGACACTGACGGCGGCGGTGCACAAATGCTGCGCAGCTAGCGCCATTCGACGGCCAACACCACGGTTCCTGGTGTGTCCGCTGTGCCGTGCGTGTGATCATTGCTTGTACAGCCCTCTCGCAGTGTCCGGAGCAAGTATGGTGGGTCTGACACACCGGTGTCAATGTGTTCTTTTTTCCATTTCCAGGAGTGTATTTAGGGCAAAAGCAGAAGCTTCAGAGTGTTAGAGAATAATAGTGAAGCCTACACCACATTTTCAGAAAGTTGGGAGGCGTTGGTTGTATTCAGTACTCGTTACGGAGAGGATATCAGCCAAGTGTTACGACAATGGGAATTGGAGAGCAACCACGGAGATGGAATTACAGGACAGTGGTTTGCTAATCAACGGGACATATTGTGAAATAGTAGGGGATAGTTTCAGCTTACCAGCTACAGTCACGGGAGTCAACAAGGTTACAGATACTCGTCTGACGTTGTACTGGCCAGATGCGTCATTCAGCATCATTCCAGGAGAAAATTTGATGTATATTAACAACACCTTGGTTGCTACACTATTGCAAACGATATATAAACTAGTAGATTCGGACAAAGGTCAAATTTCAATGCAGCAATTATTAATGCATGTGGAGGGGTACGATACCAGGCAGATACGTAGCACAGTGACCATTGGTATTTCAACCAGTACTATTACCATGTTGTTTGTATTTATCGGTATGGTATATGTCTTATCAAAACGGAGGATTCAGCATGTTAACGCAAGACCGCACCATGAGATTCCTGTAGAATGGATTACCAGTAGGGCATGATTCAGGGCAACCTGGATGTATATAGGGAAGAAGTAGAATATAGGATAGAACTAATGTATAGGGTAAATTTGGGGACGAATTTAATTGTTAGGAGGCAGCAGTGTTGCGGCCGCATGTAGTAAGCGTTGCTTCACGCAGTGGTGAATGGCTAAACAGAGCCACACCGGCGACCAAGGCGTTGCGAAGTAAGCACGCACAGATAGCCTTGCTGACAGCAGCAGTCTACCAACAGACTGACACAAGGACGCACACAGACTGAGCGCCGAGCGAAGCCTGGAGAGTGCTGAGTAAGGGGAAGTGTGGCCAGCATGCTAAGCTATGTTGCAATATACTGAGGGAGTAATAACAAAAAACTACCACCGAGGGTAAAAAACGTCCTCTTGCTGGATCAAAATAAGGGAGCGCAGGCAGCAACAGAGAGAAGCAATTAGGAGGCAGTTCGGATATGAGGACGGACGTGGTCTGTGTCCGAATGCTCAATCTTCGTAGGTGACAGAAGTCTGTTCCAGCTCATAGTAGTCATCCGTTCGCTGCCAGATGTCAACTTGAGCTCTGGAGGTCGGCCTGAGTTCGGTCGGCACCATAGCTGACTAACTACAGCGAGAACTTCCAGCAGGACCGGCCGCAGTGCAGTCTTGGTTACAGGTGCCCCCAGGGACTGACGCCCCGACTTCACGGCAACCCGGCCCCACGGTGCGTGATCCATCCATGATGGGACCTCGTGGGCATCGCGACTGATTGCTTCCCAGCTACCGGTGCAGCAGGCGTCGGCAGCTGACCTCACGGCGACGCAGCTCCGTGGGCGTGCCCGTACTGGGGCGCCAAGCGGCGACGAGTTCATCTCAACCACAGGGCATCCTGGCTTCAGCGGAGCACTGGTGGCCTGAGGCTCCCGAGTGAGATCAGCGGCGCGCGTTGCGCGCATTGTCGGAAAATCTACAAAGCAGCAGCAAGGCGGAGGGATCTACAGGGCTGGGAAGCAACGACGAGGGAGAAATTGTAAAGAAAGTTCAATAAATAATAGTAAAACTCCACGCCGTCTCAGTCTTTGGCGCAGCCACTGTGTCTGCTTCTAACAAGTGGTGCAGAAGTCGTAACAGTTTGCTGCCTTCTCTGTTGCATCCTTATTTCTTTTTATCATCTCTTTGTAGAGGAACAGCGTCATGTGCACTTCGAGCATGAATGGTTAGAAGTTATGTACCACTAGCCGTAATTAGCGGAATTGACAGTCTGCAGGCCCCAGAATTAGGCTCCGTCCTACGACGCCTAGCAGTACTTCTTAGACGAAATCCTCCAGTGCACATAGCCTGTGGGATACAGATTTCGCTACATCATCTTTAACTTCATGTATTTCGGCTAGTAGAGCAGCGACCGTTTTACCAGCTGATCTCGATGCAATTTACAAAGAGACAAATGTGCTAAGTGTTCCAGTATTTAGTGTAGGATCAGACTGCCTACATAAATTTTGAAGCAGAAAATGTTTCCATTTCCAGCGTGAATGGCGGATCCTTCTATGATATAACTGACCATTAGCCAGTGTTTTATGAGCATTCATGGGTGGGATTGAGTGGATGTTCTTGTGGCTAAGATATAAGATTAGGACTTTCTGTATTTGAAATAGTCTAACGACTTTCGTACTGTTTTGTTTCAGAGTGAGACTGGGCCACTGTTACAGATCGACTTATTTCAGCTCAAATAGCGCCAAAAATTTAGAACTTCAGACCTTTTATCTTCAAAGTCTTGGAAATTCTATAGGTGTCCAGCACTGCACGTTAAGACATTGGAAAATTACGAATGGAGATGTACGAACATATGGGTTACGCTTCTCCAATGTGTTCTACACTTCATATTCTTCCCTGTATAGTAGGGTAGCGCGTACGTTAGCAGGGTTTCCCAAACATTTAACATACACAATAGATACACATAACTGAGATTGTATAAATGTGTGGTGTCTGTTATTTCAGATATGTTGAAAAGAACAGACACCACTCATTCATGTAATCGATTCGTCTCGATGGACAATTAGTACACAATCTTTAGTGCGGATGCACATTTACGTACCACCTCTGGCGGGAATCTAATACTATCGAGCATGTAGGATGTGGACGGGGATTGTGGATAGGTCGTTGTGGAACATTTCGAGACAGTCCGCGCATCTGCGATAAACAAGATGTCCGGATGGTGCTGTGGTAAACGTAACTACCTTGTAAGCAAGAGATCCCGGGTTGGAGTCCCGGTCCAGTACACATTTTCATTCGTCGCCGATGACTCCGCACAAAGTCTCGATGCAGCTGATAACATTAGTTCCTTCCCTCTATTTTCCTTTTCCCTCTCTCCCTACAATTTACATAATACATAGCAGAGAATTTAAACATCAACAGTATAGTTTTCCTTCACTATTTACAACAGATTGCCAACAGTATGGTAATTCTTCGATTGCGAGAATGTAGAACTCATGTGGCTTTGAGGCGAAGAACTTGTCGACACATGTTCTGAGCGTGTTTTCATCGTGAGAGGAAGTTCCTGGAAAGTTCTCGATAGCTGAAAACATGAAAATTTGAGTGTGCAAAGTCAGATCGACAAGTTGGGGGCGGAATGACTTTCCAGCCCAAATCCTGTGTGGTGTCTTTTGTCAGTCTAGCAGAATGAGGGCCGGCGTTATCGTGGAGTACAGTCACTTCATGCACTCTTCTGGTCGTTACTTTTGAATTCTGTCTGCAAGACGTCTCACTTGTTGACAATAAATGCCAGCAGGGATGGTTACACCTTAGGGAAGCAAATCGTAGCATACCACACCTTTTCTATTCCACCATATGCATAACGTTATCTTCTGGTGATGTGCGCAGGTGGTAGTAAGAGGAGTTGCTGCATAGTTTGGTCTCAACCATTACTTTCTTTTGCTTATGTTAGCACGCTATGGTTAAGTAATGTCGTTTTATTTACTTCTTTGACTCAAATTTTGAAGAAAGTGGTTCCCTCCCGGTGCCACCATATCATCTAGATACAAATCCTATGGAGCTGGTCTGGTCTCCTGCAACAATTAAGATCCGTTCGTGTAAATAGTGAAGCACCTCGCTCTGGAGTCTTAGAAGAGCGGCTCCTGCTTTTGCTGCTAATAAATAAATGTCCTGTGCTACCCAGCGCGGTGCATGACTTTCAATGTGACCCCACTTTGGTTAATCGGTAGTCAATTTTGTTACTTTTATGTGCAACGAACTCCTCATTTTGAGTGACTAATCTAGCATGCCCCACGTGCTCAGAATATCTGAGGCGGTCAACGGTGATCAATATTGTTGCCTGATCACTACAAGTGAAAATAAACGCAAACCACGAGACTACAAAGGCTGTGTGCTTATGCCTGTGTCGGAAGACGAAAACTCACATGTGACGTGAAACAAGTACTGTATAAGAGGACACTTAGGGAAGAAATCCTTTGGCAAACAGGGAAACTGATATAACAAAATCTGTAGGTAAGCATTCGAACAATGAGTCGTTATTACCGCTAGCAACTCAAACAGCAGACGACTAAAAGGGCGGAAATAAATGATGAAGATATACAGATGTACTTACTACACCTGAACCACACAGACACCGTAGGTAACCCGAAACCTGCACACCAGCTAGACTCTTGCCATCAGTTTGGAAACTAGCTGAGCGGATTACATATCTTCTAATGGGCAAAACATTCAATAACAGGTTAGTTGCAACATATAATCAGTTTTGATGTAGCCCAAACCACTCAGCTCCACTGCATTTCTTGTGGCTAGGCGAAGTAGTCACAGGTGGCTGGAATGGTAATAACTCCTAAAATTCTAGACATTCTTATACCTGGACGTTGCTAAAACTGTATGATACCTTTTAAATTAGATGACACTTAGCCAGTAACAGTGCCCTTATTAAAGATGCTCTCTTTACAAGCGAATAAGCCAAAAGCAAATCATAGTATTAAGCAATCTGGCTATCCACAGGAATTTATCTTAGAATCGCTTACGTAACACAACGAACGGTCTCTTGGCATCTGAAGTGATCTGCTACTGATTATGATGACCTCGTATTGCAATACTCTTACTGAAAATAATGATGAGACTACAAAAAAGCTACTGCCGTGAATCTGTCTCTGCGAACATACGTTTCTTAATGCAAAAATAATTTACTAATGCATAGAATGGCCGATTTCTGAATATTCTCTTCTAGTAAAAATGGTGACTAGCAAAACGTTAATTGAATATGCAACAGATATATTTAGCTTAGTTACCTCTACATCGACGTACGTGCAAGGCCTTATATTTTCTATCATCTATTACCTCACAACACTGTGCTTTATTCAGATGGATATATGAATACAACGCTTATGAAATAAAGGCATAAGATTTGCGTTAACATTGGGTTATTACTGTGCTTCAAGTGTATGTAACTTTATACAGACCACATCGGTAAAAGTTACACGGAACACGTTCTGTCTTTATCACACCCATACAAAGATTAGTTCTTCAGTGTACATTTAAAAAAACATGTGAGGCATATATCCCGTTTAGTGAGTGAACTACTACCTTGCTAGAACCGGTCAAGAATCAGAGGGACCACGTAATCAGAATGGAGTATCACCACATTGATTGTAATCGGAAATGTCACTCTACTACTCATCTGATAACATTGTCTAAGCAACCACACTGCTCCAATAGATCCCGCCGAATTGTAAAATAAAGAAACAAATTACCTTGCATTTTGTAATATAAAAAAATATGTACAGTTCTCTCCGCGACGGCATGAGTGCAAGCTATAAGCGATTCCCGTTACCGCTCTCCATATTTGTCAGTGTAATACAATGAAGCCTCAATCCAAAGGACACCATGTCACGTACGAGAAAAACACATCATTACTACAGAGCAGCCCAAACAGAACCGATTGAAAGAGGAGGCTTGTTTTGCTTCCAATGTTGAAAGCCATGTGTGGCGACCACGCCCTTGCTAGATGTTGGCCGAAGTCAATCTCGCTAGAAAGTTTTCAGGCAGATACATTCATGCAGCCGAAACCACCGTGAAGATACAGCAATCGGTAAACATGCCACAGACATAGTAGCCTAATTGGCCTATTACAATGGACACTTTCCAAACGTTTCGAGAGAGTGGCATAATGGTTTATTAGGCAAGATAACGAATTATAATTTCCGTGATATACTAAAAGATTAAATCCTTCTGATCACATAGATCATAACCAATGGTGATAATGCATCTGATGTGTACCCTGAAGGTCCTTTGTACTACAGGGTCCTTTCTTGGGACCGACGATGTTTAATAAATGTTTATCTGAATGCCTAAAAACGTTCACAATTAATCTGATCCATAAAAAAGATAGCACAACACCACCTAACATTTACCGACCCATTTCACTAGTCCCAATTATATTTAAAATAACACAGCACCAAGAGATGTACCAGCAGACGAAGGAAATAACATAATCTGTCCTGCACGGTATGGCTGTAGAGCTACCCTCACTACTGTCAAATCAGTTGACAGGATCATACAAAAGTATATGAGTGCACTAAGAGTAAATCAGTAAGTCGTATTATACTACAGGAATTAAGGAAAGACTTTGATACAGTGTCCCACACTATCCTAATAAGAAAATTACAGTACTATGGAGTAGGAGAGAAAGCACCCTCTTATTGTGGTCATAATGAAGCACTGGAAAACAATTAGTGTGTGTGTGTGTGTGAATGACCAAAAATCATATCCATTACATGTTAAAAAAGAGTGTCATAGGGCTTCACTCTTGGCCCTTTTCTATTCATTATATATACAACTGAGCTGCCTTCCATATTGACACTGTACTATACACTGATAACACCACATTAACTGTTCATAATGTCAGCATGTATGAGTTACAACTGAATGCTGCAATAACAATAGACAGCTGTAACACCTGATTAGAGGCTAATGGACTACATATAATTAGTAGCAAAACAGAAAACTTTGTATTTATTGTAAATGCCACCAAGAATGACAATAAATCAATGAAACTTCCTGGATTCCATATTAGTCAAAATCTAAGCTATGATACATATACAGTTAAGTTATGCTCCAGACTCCCACTTGTGATTTATCTGCTGTATATGCTCAGAGACTGTGTAAGTGACACTCTGCAGCTGCAAGTGTACTATTTCTCTTTTAATTCTCATCTAACATATGGGATTTTGCTCTGGAGAAACTCACATGGATCTAAACCTGTGTTTAAATGGTTAGAAAAAAGGCCATCAGATGCCTTTTGGGAATCACACAATGAGGACCTTGTAGACACGGTTTCAAGAAAATCCATATTATGACAGTACCTCTCATAAACTAAAGAAAATGTCAATAATTTTTACTCTAAGATGTCAATACACCATAGTAACACTAGACATAAATATGAAATTGACAAGCCACATGCTAGACTAGCAAAGGTTCACAAGAGCTATAAATATCTTGCCATCACATATTTTCACAAACTACCATAAAATGTTCACTTGATGCATAGTAAGCGGGTGGGTTAAGTGTACTAGGACTTAATTTCCCGAACAAATCCAAACCAGCCACAAAATTAATACAAAAACAAAACAATTTATTCTCACATAATAAACAGCAGATTGTGAAATTCACTATCATAATTTATAAGTTTCTCTATCCATTTATAGCTTAGTTTAATATTACCTTCTGCAAAAATCTGAAAATCCCAAATATTAATTAATTTATTATATTTCCTTGGTAAAATAATTTTAAATTTACTATCGAATTCTATGCAAATTTTTCTCCATATCTAGTTTTTAAATATTCACAGCCCATAATGTAATACAGTTCATTTACCTATAGCTCACTAATCGTTTAAAAAAAATTAGAATTGCTTACATTATTAAGCTTTTTCAGTAGAGCATCTATTTATATAGAATGAAAGACGATAAAATTAAAAATTTTGACTCAAAACTCTATGCTGAGGATCATATGCTAAATTTTTCTTACCATACTTGACAGGCAATTGTATCTTTCAGAATTTTATCATTAAAAGTAACAATTAATTTCATTGTTGTTTTCTGTGTGGCTAAAACATTCATTCTCATAGACACATTAATGACAAAAATATGATAATTTTCAGTCAGATTTAATGGGCTTGCATTGATATAACCATTCAATTGAGTGATTCTCTTCAACTCTGGGAGAACATCATGCGCTTTCAGATAATTATTTGGTGGATCTAGATTCCATATTTCTCGAGGAAAATTTTATCTCATCTGTTCATTATATAGGTCTTCTGTAATTTAACATGTTCGAGTAAAGAAAAATCAATTAACTGATTATGTTTTCTTTTAGTCTGAAGCACAACAAAAGTAAAATAAGGTACATCAAATTCTGAAGAATTATAATAATTATTAATATCTAGTTCAAAATACCTTTTTTTCATCTAATCTGGCTATTTCAGCTGTTTGTGATCAAAGAAAGAAGTCGGGAATATAGGTTGACACTTACATAGACGATAACAGCAATCAGCCACTTTTTGCAATGATATTTATTTGCTTCAATAGGGGCATTACCGCCAACCGGTCGGTTCGAAACCGGTAATGGAGCTACTTAAATAAATAAATAGCATTTTAAAAAGTGACTGGTTACTGTTACCTTCTATGTAAGAGTCAACCTATATTTTGTACACAATCGCAGGCTCAGAATGTCAGTTTTCGACAAAATAGCAGAAATTGGAATTTATGGATTTTTTACTCTTTTTTCCCCTAGCTATAGTGACTACTGTGGTTCATATTTTACGGATGCTTCACGAATTTCCATCGATTGTACTGCAATTTTTCCTTCCTTAGGAAGAGTATCTTCACCTTCAAGTCAAGTGTCATTATAATCAGGCCTTCTAAGAACTACACCTCCAGCACTTTGTCTCCAAGTAAAAATTACTGTTAAATCTCTTTCCCAAATAACTTCTTTATAATCCCTATAAAAACCACCAAACACATCAAACAGGAAAAGTACTTCAATTTTCTTACTTTTTATTGAACCATTATTGAAGATAAGTCCTTCCATGATTAATTTACGAGCTATTGTTGAAATTAATTGCATAAGGACAGATGAAGAAATGAATAGATAATCCATTCTAGGCAAAATATTGCTTCCTTTACTTATAGTGATAACCTTGAACAACTTTGCACATTGTTATAAATTTATTTTTCATTGGATTTTCGATCATGTAAGGAACAATCTGTATGATCAGCTCCAATAGTACTGCAGCTAATGTACAACTGATATATGATTAGGATGAACCCAATCATCTCCAACATTTATATTAATTCCATGTTTTTGTTCTGGAAATTAAGATTATTTTTAGTGTTCCCATTCACAGCGAATGTGTATAACTGATAACTCTCAATTTTGTTCATGGTTAAATAAAGAAAAATTTTAGTAAGACATTAAAACAACTCTTACACAAGCACTGTTAAGGTAAATCAAGTTCTCAGTCTCATCAGTTGCAATAATTTCTAAATCTTGAGTAGAATCAAAATTGGGAATAAATACAGATAATGTATTCATAAATTATTGGTACACCAAATGCAGTGTTAGGCTCAAATGAAGCATTAGTATTAGTTTCTTAGAGAAGATGATCAGTACATTTTACAATGTTGCAACAGCTACTTTTAAGTTTATAATAATTAATTCGAATACAATAATTTTAGGAACATCTTTACTATCAGTCTGTTCATTAGCTTTAGTAGTTTGTTCACTAGATCGAACCATACTTTCAATACTATCTTTCATATCCATGTATAATTATACATAGCTCTCAATTGTTGGTTTGTTTATAATTTTATCAGCTTTAATGTGACTGGCTTTTTCAAACAATTTTTTAAATTTTTTACATTATAATGACCTACAGAAATCTCTACCATTTCTTCATTGCAATATAGTTCATTATTTTTTATGTAATATTTTGAGTTAGAAAAACTGAATAGGACATTTCAAGTGCTGTCTTGTACAGGTGCATTCAATCTTTCTTTGACAACAGATGATATATCGCTTTGTTGAAATAATCTACTGTGACAGCTGAAGCAGTCTTGATTGTATTCCATGAACTACTAAAATTATTACTAAATAAATGAAAACTGATTGGGAACCAAAAGTAAGAATTCCAGAGAAGAAATCAAAAGTAAGCATGGTAAACTTTTACCAAATTCTACTCACTGTGTTATCATAGGACAAAATAAACATGGAAGAATGACATTAATAACTCATAGTTTTATTTCAGCTCCAGGATGGTTGAATTGGAAAAAATTAATTATTTGTATATTTACTCCAAATATTTAGATCAACCGATGTACTCAGAATTTATAGATAGGTGTAAAAAAATTGAAAATAAGCATAATGAAGAAATTGCTGGTTTTATAGAAAATTATGGTAAAATTACTCCATTCAGATGAATGTCTAAATAATTCAGTGAGTAGTATTTGATGACTTCATTCTTGAAAATCAGGATACAGTTACAGAATACTTTGGTAGAGGAAGACATAAAATAAAACCGAAACAATTACTTAGAGATCATCTTAATTTCTAAAATATTTTCATTCAAGATGACACATATTTGAAACATATTTATCACAAGTTTACTGGAGGTGATTTAAAATTTGATGATTTTAACGATATGTGTACTAAATGTTGGAAATATCGGGCTGGATTTCGTACAATACACATGACTAGGAAACCAAACAATGGCAAGTTCAGAGATAAAATAAAAACATTCTTAAAATAATTATTCCTTCTTTTTTTTCATCTCAGGCATTGTTGAAAAAGCAACATGAAGTAGAAGAGTAAAAGAACAGTTAAAAGTAGGATTTAAAAAATGCAAGTAAGAACCAAGGTCAGAATCTGAAAAACCATAAAAATATCAAACTATTATTGATGGAGTTGAACAAGTTAATCAAACAATTGAAGGGTTAGGTGACAATGTGTCAAAAGTAACTGATGAAAATAGAAATGTCGAAAAGCACAGGGTTCCTTATAATTAAAAACTTTTAGAAGAATTTAACGATATTCCAACAGAAGATAAACAATATGATAGAGATGAAAGAGATTGTACACTAAGTGATATTGAAACATAAGGTTTATTAACAAAATATGATGAAGGGAGGAAAAGAATAGCTCCAAAAGAAGGAAAAGTGATTAGAAAAGTAAATATAAGTGAAAGAATGTTAGAATATATTAATTGCAGTGAAAATAAAAGTTTTTTTATGATGATCTGTTGGCACATTTACATTGGTTGGCAAATTACCAGTTATATTTGATGGAGATTTATTAACAGTTGGTGATATAACATATGAAGGTATAGATGGATTATTGAGTCTTGTAACTGAAAAACAGATTACTATGTGTGACATTAACCCCAATAACATAAAATGAAGTAAAGGCAACAAATATAAATGTTTGTTAAAAGAACTTGTTGATCTTAATCTTTCAAAAAAATTGCCATCAGATTTAGATTAAAGTGTTGGTGAAGGTTTAGTTAAAAAATATGCACAAAAACAAACAGAACGTGTTTGGATGGATAATATCTTTCAATTAACTTATAGATTAGCTATAATTCATGGAGAAGAATTAGCTGGAAATAAAAATTCTCAACCCAAGAAAGTTGGAATAACTCAAATGTTCGGAGAAACTCAGAGATTTCATAATCAACAATTCAGAAGGATTTCGGTATTTTATTATATTTTAGAATAACCATCCTCACACATTTTTTAAACGTGAAATAAATGGAAAAGTACTAGTAAATTAGGCTTTAAATGATTTATTAATGTCAGTGATGCATTTACGAGGGTATTCGGACTGTGGACCACTTTCTAAGCTATAAGAAAGACTAGCACTAGTAATCCAGGAGTACACAAATTATGCAAAGCATGTAAAGAAACATGATATTGCTTTTAGGGATAATAAAGACTTAGAAAGAAGTCATGCAGCAAATAAATAACTTCAATTCGCAGCAAAAGGGCGAATGCACGTAAGTAATGCTACGGTAGATGGAAAATTAGCTGCAACTGCAGTATAATAATACTGGAATAATGTATAGAAAACGAAATTTATGAATTGGCTTAGTTATGGGAAAAAACGGTCAGAGACTATAAAATAATCAATCGATATAAATTTGTTATCTATATAGATGAACAACTTTACAATTGATTATACTTTGCTACATAGAGACAAAATTAAACAAAAAGGAATTAAAATTCAAAACAATAATGTTCAACTACATAGTACTGAACAATTTTTAACTGATACACAAAAACGAAGTAGAGATAAGGAAACTGGTGGAAATTTATTCATACCCTTTGTAAAAAATAGTTCAGCATCTCATGTAAACGAAAGAAACAAAGCATAATGGTAGACATTTACCATTATTTTTCGCAGCTTCAACATATTGAACTGCCGTTGGGTCACTAGCCAAACATACTGCAGTTATTGTAAACGCAGTAATTAGCAAGAAAAATGAATGAGAGTAACAAAAAAAGATTGAAGATATAAAATTTGTGTTTCATTTATTTGGAGGTAATACACTAAAAAAAATAATTAAGTGTTTGGGGAAAAAATATCTATACTGTAATGATGAGAGAATGGAAAAATGAACTTACATGACTAAGAGGAAAAACTGATTCAAAAATAAATAATTTAGTCAAAAACTGTAAGGAAAATTTTTTAAACACACTAAGAGTTATATTGATTTATGAAGGAAAACATTGGTTGACTTAAAGACCCAAGAAGCTTTCGTGATGGAGGTATGAAACAATACTCTGAAAAATTATGTAATACAGAACCTGAATACACAAGTTTTTCAACACAACTCAGGAACTATGTCACCATAACACATTTTAAGGAAAATATTTTACAGATTCATATGGGTAACTGTAGCTCTATAACAAAGGTAGGAAACAACTACTCTACAAAAAAGGAACAAGATTATGTATTTTTCAGATTACTTCTCAAAGGCAGATTTAACACCATACTGAAGCCAGATAAGTAATCTGAAAAAAAGAATATGTGATAAACAGAAACTTAAATTTAATTTTGTTAGAAATGAATAAATATCAAAATACTCATTTGAGTATCATGAAAAAATCAAGAGAATTACTTTATTTTGAGCTAATACAGATGGTGATTTGTCAGCTACCAATACAGATGATAATTTGTCAATTACTAATTTTTAAATAGAGATAAAAAGACATAACATCAATGAAATAGAAGTTTTATATCCAACTCAATTCAATAATCCATTAATTGAAATGAATATGAAAAATAAAATATTTATAACTCAAAATCAATCAGTTAAAACTGTACATGTTTCAGGTTAGTTACTAATTTTGGTGAATTTTTGTAAGAAACCACTAATGATGAAAGGAACAATAATTTAAAATTTAATGAATTTTTATTCTATTTAATGGGTACTCTTATTCATATCTACTGTTTGAAGTGTAAAAAATTTACTGACACACACAGTCCTCAACGAGTCACCACTAAAAACGGAAGACAGAGGATTGAAGGTCTTTGTAGGATATGTAAAAGTAAAGAAAGTAAATTCGTTACAAAATTTGTTGGTTACGGTTTACAGCTCAATATACTTGAAGAAAATATTAATGAATTACATAAAACAAAACAAAATTAAGAGGAGAAATGTTTGCCAGGCACTTAGACCAAGCGGTTCTAAGTGCTTCAGTCTGGAACAGTGCTGCTGCTACTATCACATGTCCAAATCCCGCCCCAGGCATGGATGTGTGTGATATTCTTAGGTTAGTTTGGTATAGGTAGTTCTAAGTCTACATGACTAATGATCTCAGATGTTAAGTCCCAAAGTGCTTAGAGCCATTTGAACCATTTGAGTAATGTTGTATCATTTGGCTCTGTTGATTTATGATAAGTAAATATAATAAAAATGGATTCAGGAAAATGAAAATGAAGTTAAAAAATAATTAAAGGCTATAAATATTTATTAACTGTTATAGATTTCTGTTCGAAATATGGTTGGGCTATTCCACTCAAAGGGAAACAGGTAACAATGTAGTTACATTTGAAAAAATGTTTACAGACACATAATCATAAGGAATTCTAGAATAAATATATACAAGAACTGATGAAAAGACACCACATTAACCAGTTTCGAACTTCTACTGAATTAAAAGCATCTGATATTGAAAGGTTCAATAAAATACTTTAAAGGATCGATGTGTGGTAGGAATTTGCTGTTCAGAGAAACTGTAAATGGTTCGATAAGGTTTCAAAATTAGTTAATGAATACAAAAACACAAAACATTCAACAAGAAAGAGTAAAACAATTCAATATATTATTCATTCTAATCCAGTTACATATAAATTGAAAGATAGTGATCGAAATTTCTATGAACAACAACTATAGAAAACAAAATATCCAGATATATATCTTGTTGGAAAAGTTTTTAGGAGTTAAGATCATAAACTTTGAATTGAATGGTTGGGATTAGGTAACTCACATAATAGTTGGGTAGATAAAGACTAAATTTATCAAAATTTAGATATATAAATGAGCCCACTAAGAATGAATGAAACTTACACTTTCACTTTTTCTACCCATATGGTATCCTAATGAAGATACATTTAGATCTATAAACCAATTATGTTATTTATAATCATGACTTTAGAAACCAGATTATTGGTACGTAAACGTTTCTGATACAGTTTCAGGTGCTAAATGTTTAATGCTTGGAGAAGTATACATAAAAGATAAAATGTCAGTGTAATCCTTTTTTCTTTTCTTTAAAATTTTCTTTGGCATAATTGTATCATCTGGGATTCGATAATGGATTAAATTCAGTAATCGACTTTTCCAATTGATCATTTTCCTTGTAATTACAGCAAAGGAAAAAGTAGAATTTTTGTAGGGGGGGGGGGGGGGGACAAACATGACGGTTAATTCCTCTTTAAAACTACAAGCTACTGTTGCAGAGATACTGGAATATAATCAACTATATAATGCATTTTAACATATTGATAAAGAAGATACTATTACATTAGAAAAATTAAACACATCCAATTTACATGTGTTAAAAGGAAATGAAAATTGGCAATATTAATTAATCAAACTGATCCTGGAAATTACAACTCTGCTATGTGGAAATTCATTATATCAGTAAAAAATTATTCTTGTGTATAGTCTCCCAAGATATTACAATAACTGTGTTGACAAACGGTTCTAAAAATAATTTTAACAAAACAAAAGTTGGTCTTAAATTATGTTTTTCAATTTGAGGAACCACATTAGGTAACAGTGCATCTGTTTCACTGTTTCTTCTGTTTATTTCATAAGGACATATCAACTGTTTCTTTTCCATTTTTATTCGGTTTTCATCGCACTTATGTATTTATCTTACATACGTTGTTTCGTTTCTGTAGAATTCTATCATTTCTTTTCTTATCTTATATTCTCCATGTTCTCGAATTTCTGGTTGAACTTCAAGCTGAACCCATTATCTGAATGTTAATTAATGTAATGAAAATTTTTCTTTGCAAATGGAGGTGGTCATAAAGTGCAAAATTTGTGCAGTGGAGAAATCAACTCATAATTTTCACTCATGTAAATATACAAACAACAAATATAAGAATTCATGTAAACAACCTCATAGTGAGCATCACCCAAACGTGTATGCTTGTACATGGAAAATATGTTTCTGCACATTATTACAGATAACGCTTGAAGGTATTTCCAAGTGATGAACATTCGATACTATTGAAAAATGAATGCAGAAAGGATGTATTGGTTGTCAAGAAATTACAGAGTTTAGATGTTTTTACTTAAATCGTACATCTACTGACAAGCTCTCAAGTAAATGCGAGATTTGTCGGCTAAGGATAGGGATAAAAGAATATGGTGTGGAAATACGGAAAATAAATAATTAAAAGCTATCATAAAAGATCATTGCGAACAAACAAGCATAAAAAATGAACTGAAGATGAAACTTAATTTTGCTATTCACATTTTTCACAAAGCTAATATTTTTATGTAGATAAAAGGAAGCTTTATTGAGAGATTTTCAGTCACTCAACACGAAATAATTTATGGGTGTGTAGCACATTTAGAAGAGATGATTTTAATAATCAAATTTTTTATGTATTTTACCTTCTCCTACAAAGACTCTCGATAATCTGAAAATATGGGAACTCAAAGCTAGAGGTAAGTAGCTTAGTATGAGAGGATACAGTAAATCAGAGAAATCAGAGTTAATAAATGCTATTGGGTTACAAGAGTTTAGATTTCATGCAGAAATATTCCAAAAAACTAGGTCAAGGTCAGAACGTTTACCTAATGTAAATCTTTTTTACAGATTTGATTGTGCTGCTGCTGAAAAAACTCCACCACCTGGAGGAGAATAAGTAATGAGAGTAGATCAGATTTATCCATTCAGTAGCAAACTATTTAAACATGAAAATGCCACTGAGTCACTAAAAAGAACTTAACTGAGATTAAAGATATAAGTCGAGGTTTACTGGAAAATTTAAAGCATATTCTGCTGGCTATAAAATTATCTTTAACAATGCTAATATTGCCATAGTCAATACCATAAGCGAGAAAACAGATTACACAAGAAAAGCATCAGTTCTGTGGTAGACATAGCTAAAAACAGAACTAATTTTTGAAAAACATATAAGCTGAATATAATTACTACAAATCCTAAAATATTTTCTCCTGTTTCTACAGGATATAAAGTATCAAATAATACTTGACGATATGTCCAAGTTTTGTGCAAGAAAATTAGAGCTATATTAATATCTCATGGGTCTATTGATGTAGCAGAGGTTTCATTTCATATTAAAATGCTAGCAATCCCAAAGGCATATGCAGTAGGGACAAAAAATTATAGCTGAAGACAAAAGACTTAAAGATGTATCACAAGAACTAATAATAAAGATAATCTGTGCTGTCCTCGAGCAATAGTATTTTGGGTAGAGAACTCACTATTAATGAGATACAGAAAATTGGAAAAGAAGATAAATACATATTACTAACAAAACTTAACTGACTTATAATGTAATTAGTTAGGTGAATACAATGAAGGAGGGTTTAATAAAGATAACAGTGAATTGTTGAAGAACTTTTAGGTATTCAAATATATGTCATATGTACTGAAAATTTTAATTTTGTTACCAATAGCAGTCATGAGAAATAAATAAACATTTATCTGTACAAAGAAAACAACAATTTTGATATAATAAACAGTATGAGGTCTTTTGTGGAATTGGTGGTGGTGGTGGTTAGTGTTCAACGTCCCGTCAACAACGAGGTCATTAGAGACGGAGCGCAAACTCGGGTTAGGGAAGGATTGGGAAGGATATCGGCCGTGCCCTTTCAAAGGAACCATCCCAGCATTCGCCTGAAACGATTTAGGGAAATAATGAAAAACCCAAATCAGGATGGCTGGAGACGGGATTGAACCGTCGTCCTCCTGAATGCGAGTCCAGTGTGCTAACCACTTGTGGGATTGTTATATTTCTGTAATAAACGTAACAAAACATTTAACGAGAAAGATATACATAAACGCAAAATAGAAAGAAAATCTGTGTAATGTGGAATGGTACAGTACCTGAAAGGGCAGAAAACAATATATATTTTGCAATCTGCAATACATACTGTTATAATAAAGAATGGTTAAAAAGTTAATAATTTTGGCTATACAGAAAAATACACCTCCCCCATGAACCATGGACCTTGGCATTGGTGGGGATGCTTGCGTGCCTCAGTGATACAGATAGTCGTACCGTAGGTGCAACCACAATGCAGGGGTATCTGTTGAGAGGCCAGACAAACATGTGTTTCCTGAAGATGGGCAGCAGCCTTTTCATTGGTTGCAGGGGCAACAGTCCGGATGATTGATGATCTGGCCTTGTAACACTAACCGAAATGGCCTTGCTGTGCTGGTACTGCAAATGGCTGAAAGCAAGGGGAAACTACAGCTGTAATATTTCCTGAGGGCGTGGAGCTTTAGTGTATGGTTTAATGATGATGGCGTCCTCTTGGGTAAAATATTCTGGAGGTAAAATAGTCCCCCATTAGGATCTCTGGGCTGGGACTACTCAGGAGGACGTTGTTAACGGGAGAAAGAAAGCTGGCGTTCTACAGATCGGAGAATGGGATGTCAGATCCCTTAATTGGGGAGGTAGGTTAAAAAATTTATAAAGGAAAATGAATGGGTTAAAGTTAGATATAGTGGGAATTAGTGAAGTTCGGTGGCAGGTGGAACAAGACTTCTGGTCAGGTGAATACGAGGTTATAAATACAAAATCAAATAGGGGTAATGCAGGAGTAGATTTAATAATGAATAGGAAAATAGGAATGCGGGTAAGCTACTACAAACAGCATAGTGAATGCATTATTCTGGCTAAGATAGATACTAATCCCATGCCTACAACAGTAGTACAAGTTTATATGCCAACTAGCTCCGCAGATGACGAAGAGATTGATGAAATGTATGATGTGATAAAAGAGATTATTCAGATAGTGAAGGGAGACGAAAACTTAATAGTCATGGGTAACTGGAACACGACAGTGGGAAAAGGAAGAGAAGGAAACATAGTAGGTGAATATGGAATGAGAGTAAGGAATGAAAGAGGAAGCCACCTGGTAGAAATTTCCACAGAGCATAAGTTAATCATAGCTAACAGTTGGTTCAAGAAACATGAAAGAAGGTTGTACACATGGAATAAACCTGGAGATACTGGAAGATATCAGATAGATTATATAATGGTAAGACAGAGATTCAGGAACCAGGCATTAATATATAAGACATTTCGAAGGGCAGATGTGGACTGTGGCCAAAATCTATTGGTTATGAACTGTAGATTGAAACTGAAGGAACTGCAAAAAGGTGGGAAATTTCGGAGATAGGGCCTGGATAATCTGAATGAACCAGAGGTTGTAGAGAGCTTCAGGAAGAGCATGAGGGAACAATTGACAAGAAGGGGGGAAAGAGTAGAAGAAAAACGTTTAACTTTGAGAGACAAAATAGTGAAGGTAGGAGAGGATCAAGTAGGTAAAAAAACGAGGGCTAATAGAAGTCTTTGGGTAACAGAAGAGATATTGAATTAAATTGATGGAAGGACGAAATACAAAAATACAGTAAATGAAGTGGGCAAATATGGAATACAAACGTCTCAAAAATAGGATGGACTGGACATGCAAAATGACTAAGCAGGGATGGCTAGAGGACAAATGTAAGGATGTAGAGGCGCATATCACTAGGGGTAAGATAGATACTGCCTACAGGTATATTAAAGAGACCTTTGTAGAAAAGAGGACAACAATATCAAGAGCTCAGATGTAAACCCAGTACTAAGCAAAGAAGGGAAAGCAGAAACGTGGAAGGAGTATATAGAAGGTCTATACAAGGGCGATGTTCTTGAGGACAATATTATTGAAATGACAGAGAATGTAGATGAAGATGAAATAGGAGACATGATACTGCGTGAAGAGTTTGACAGAGCACTGAACGACCTTATTCGAAACAAGGCCCTGGGAGTAGAAAACACCCCATTAGAACTAATGACAGCCTTGGGAGAGCCAGGCCTAAAAGAACTCTACCATCTAGTGAGCAAGATGTATGAGACAGGCGAAATACCCTCGGTCTTCTAGAAGAATATGATAATTCTAATCTCAAATAAAGCAGGTGTTGACAGGTGTGAAAATTACAGAATATCAGTTTAATAAGACACGGCTGCAAAATAGTAACACGAATTCTTTACAGACGAATGGAAAATCTGGTAGAATCCAACGTCTGGGAAGATCATTTTGGATTCCGTAGAAATGTTGGAACACGTGAGGCAATACTGACCCTATGACTTATCTTAGAAAATAGATTAAGAAAAGGCAAACCTACGTTTCTCGCTTTTGTAGGCTTAGAGAAAGCTTTTGACAATGTTGTCTGGAATATTCTCTTTCAAATTCTGAAGGTAGCAGGGGTAAAATTCAGGGAGCGAAAGCTACTTACAGTTTGTACAGAAACCAGATAAAGCAGTGGGTGGGAAGGGAGTGAGACATGGTTGTATCCTATCTCTGATGTTATTAAATATGTATATTGAGCAAGCAGTAAAGGAAACACAAGAAAAATTTGGAGTAGGTTATAAATTCCACGGAGAAGAAATAAAAACTTTGAGGTTCGCCAATGACATAGCAATTCTGTCAGAGACAGCAAAGGACCTGTAAGAGCAGTTGCACGGAATGGACAGTGTCTTGAAAGGAGGATATAAGATGAACATCAACAAAAGCAAAACGAGGATAATGGAACGTAGTAGAATTAAATCAGTTATGCTGCCGGAATTAGATTAGGAAATGAGATGCTTACAGTAGTAAAGGAGTTTTCTATTTGGGGAGCAAAAAAACTGATGATGGTCGAAGTAGAGAGGATATAAAATGTAGACTAGCAATGGCAAGGAAAGCGTTTCTGAAGAAAAGAAATTTGTTAACATCGAGTATAGATTTAACTGTCAGGAAATCGTTTCTGAAACTCTATGTATGGAGTGCAGCCATGTATGGAAGTGAAACGTGGACGATAAATAGTTTATACAAGAAGTGAATAGAAGCTTTACAAATGTGGTGCTACAGAAGAATGCTGAAGATTAGATCGGTAGATCACATAACTAATAAAAAGGTATTGAATAGAATTGGAGAGAAGAGAAATTTTTGGCATTACTTGAGTAGAAGAATGGATCGGTTGGTAGGGCATATTCTGAGCCATCAAGGGATCACCTATTTAGTACTGGAGGACAGCCTGAAGCGTGAAAATCGTAGAGGGAGGCCAAGAGATGAAAACACTAAACAGATTCAGAAGGATGTAGTTTGCAGTAGATACTGGGAGGTGAAGAAGTTTGCACAGGATAGAGTAGCATGGAGAGCTGCATCAAACCAGTCTCTGGACAGGAGACCACAACACAGAAAAATACATGTGGTTTGGTCATGAAGTTCAACAAGAAACTGGTACACATATTCCAAATCTGACAGTAGCTCACAATTTTAGTGGACAAATATATAATTTAAAACAAATGATGAATTCTATGGTTAGTTGATACCTGATGAAAATAGAATTTATACATTTACACCATATTGTGCAAATCAGTATGAGCAATAATTTATTTTGATGTAATGCATTGAGAATACAATAAAATCATGTAGTGTCTACACAGGAACTAAATTTATGTTAAAGGAGAAAAAGCAATTAGATCTAGTAATTACAGTTAGCAGTTTTTGTTCAATTTCCTCTTACAAGTTTTCTAAAAAAATTGAAGAACTGTATTTTCCTTATTTATTCAGTACAAAAGAAAATGAAAATTACATAGGGTAGATTCCTGATGGTAAATATTATTCTGGTTGACACTGTGAAGCCAAAAGACATAGAAATATTTCTCAAATGGCGTAGCTCAAGAGTTAAAGAAAATTATGTCTTCAATATGAAAAAAAGAGATCGGTGAATATAGTAATTCTGATGTAGAAATTTTGAGAGAAGGTTGTTCAGAACTAAGAAAACATTTCCTCAAAATAGCTAATTTTGATTTATTCTGTTATTTGACAATTGATAGAATTTGCATGTCTATATACACATCTAAGTGTATGCCTAAAATAGAATTGGTGTATTTGTTAATAAACAGAAAGATAATTACAGTAAGGAATTCACAGCTTGGTTAAACGTTTTCACCAATAATAGTCTTCAACATGCTGCTAATGGTGCTGAAGTAAGAATAGCAAAGCAAGATGGATTAGTTAAATAAACAAATACTGTTTATCAATATCATGGCCATTTATGTCTTGGTTGTAAGAAATGTTTTAGAAGTGTGATGATTAACAATAAAAATAAAGTAACAAAGGGTGATGTTTGTCAGCTGTCTTCAAAAAGAAATGCAGAAACACGAATTGCTGGATATAATTTAATAGAGATGTGGGAATGTGATTAACTTAACTGAAAAGAGTATAAAAAGCCCAAAAGACTGAAACTGTTACCTGAAGCTGTCAAACCACTGAGATACTTTATGCAGTGGTCATACAAATGCTATAAAACAAAGAGCTGAAACAGGTGGTTTTAGCACAGAAACAAGATTTGATATTGTATGCAGTCTTTATCGAACCACACAATATTAAGATTATCCTGAACAACATGAAACAAAAATATGCTGACCAAGATATCATACTTAAAAAATTGTATGGATTTGTAAAATGTGAGGTATTGGCACCAAGAAGATTGTATCATCCAGTTTTGCCTGTTAGAATAAATGAAAAACAGTTGTTTTCCTCGGTGTCAAATGTTCAGAAGAAAAAATAAACAGATACTATCTCAATGATGAGGAAAGAAGTCTCTTGCGTATTTGGGTAAGAGATGAAGCAAAGAATGGTGTCGAAAAAGGACACAAAATTTTAGACATCTATGAGGTACGGCTGTTTAAAAATAAAAACAACATTTTGTTAAAAAATTATGTGAAACACGTCATGAAATAAAATTAGGAACTAGTCCTTACAAAGACGTTTTTGAAAGCAAAGACGAATATATAAAAACAGTAGGAGATAAATAATGTATTCTATTAGACAAAGAAAAGGTAGAAGAAAATCCTGGGAAACGAGCAGTTGCTAAAACGTGTTTAAGAGTTTACAGGGTAAATTTAGACAATGAGAAAGCATAAGTAAACCTGAGTATGTAACAGATTTACAACGTTTTATGAGATACTGTTGGACGACCGATTAGATGATACAGATATAAATTTTACTAATGTGAATATGGTACAGACGAGGTACAACTTCAAGGATTATGATGTCCAAAATAATGCAGCTACAAATATTTTTATAGCTGCATTCACCACACCCATATAAATGCCTAGATTGTATGGTGGCTTAGATAAACTTGGAAAAATTATTATATACAGGGTGTTTCGAAATTAATATGCAGGTTTTAAGGTTTTGGAGCATTTATTACATTCAACTTACAATTATAAATGACACATCAAAAGAGAGGGCAATTCAACAGTTTTGTTTGTATACCTTTGTGCAAAGAAAAGAGCATGGAACGACAAAGTGTGACTGAAGAATGTGTTGAATGAGTGAGAGTCCCTCACGTTTTGCCCCAAGAAATCAGTTTGGAAGACTTATCATGAATTAGTAGTTCTACTGGCGTCTGTGCAGAGACTTTTAAGGAAGCGCTTACAATTACATCTGTTAAAAGCTCTAAAGCCTACAGACTATGATTAATGTGCCAACATTCCAAACGAAATGTTGCTGCATCATGATGAAACTTTTCTGCATCGTGTCATCCACAGTGATGAATCGACATTTCACCTAAGTGGAAGTGCGAAAACATCTAATGTGCGCATCTGCAGGTCAACAAAGCACCACAAATGGTAAAGTTGCAACGAGACTTCCCTAAATTGAATGTTTTTTGGTGCCATATCCCGCCAGAAAGTCTATGGACTTTCTTTTTCAGTGAAGCAACTGGTGTTTCTTATCTTTGTATGCTATGGCTCTCTCTGTAGTTGCAAGAAGCTTCAATAGAACTTTACTCACCAGCAAAATGGTGCGCCGCCCCACTGTCATAACTCAGTACACAATAGGTTAAATGACATTGTATCCAACTGCTTACGTCATTTTCATGCACAATCTTATGTCTTGCGATTGTTCTCTTTGGGAGTTAATGAAGGATCATGCGTATATGGCTCCGCTATCACCTGCTCCGCTATCACCTTATCCACGTGTCCTTAAAAAAAACACTGTTGTAACAATTTTTCTAGAAACAGTGACTGAGGTATGCAAAGAACTCGCCTATCGAGTCAATGAGTGATAGATGGTTCTCACATTGAACACCTGGAAGAAAAACTGTCTGAGATGCTCTTTTATTTTATGTTTTTATTATAATTTTAAGTTAAATGTAGCATTTGCTACAAAGGCTTGAAACCTATACATTTATTTTGAAACACCCTGTATTTAGATACCGATTTCTAGTATATATTAATGATAAAAAAAAGCACTCCGTCTTCAAGCCACGAGTGGTCTACAGGGACCATCCGACCGACACATCATCGTCAGTGGAGGATGCAGTTAGGAGGGGTGTGGGAACAGCACACCACTCTCCCGGTTGTTATGATGGTATTCTTGACTGAAACCACTACTAATCAGTCGAGTAGCTCCTCAATTGGCATCGTGAGGCTGAGTGCACTCCAAAAAATGGCAGCAGCACATGGCAGCCTGGATGGTCACCCACCCAAGTGCCGCCCACACCCAACAGCTCTTAAGTGATCTCACAAGAACCGGTGTATCCACTGTGACAAGGCTGTTGTCCATGTACTAATGACGGCAAAGTCAATTCAGAAAAAGATTGAATACTGGGTGAATGGACAGATGAGTCAGAACATAATAAATGGATAACAAATTGGACTTCGACTGGACCAAAGAGTTGTTATTATGAGAACAATGGTAAAAGCAGTGGTGACAGTTAAGAGTTTCACTTGGAAGAATAAAAATATTCAAAAGCTGAATGGGGAGTCTCTGGTAAGATTAATTGAGTGTGAAGTGAAGGAAAAGATAGAATTAGGGTACAATCAGATCACTAGAGACGTTGGCACTAAAAATCTAATCAACAAACGGGTTAGGGAAGAATTCTCATTTCAGTGTGATAAAACAGTAGTTCCAGAAAATGGTTATTAAAAATTATTTATTATATAATAAATTTTAATAAGATTCAAATATTTTTTCTATATCTTGTTCTGTAAGAATAAAATCCACACATATGTTATAACAATTGTATAAATATATTACTGGATTTCTATCATACTCCCCACATTCTGCATCTCTAATTATTAAGTGAGAAACTATTAAAAATAATGAACAAGCTTTAATACAGTTTTGTGTCATTTTTGCTGATTTATTTATTGATAAATTTTAACTCTCTTTTTTTTACAGTCATAAAAAGAGAATCTGAGTTTTCTATTTCCTCCCATATTTCTATATCAGTTTCATCATAATTATTAAACTTCACTTAGTTTTCTTCTTCTTTATATACTACATTTAATACTCTAATATTGGCAGTATGATCCTGGCTTCTCAAATAATCTATTATTAAAGGTAATTTAAAATATTATTTGCAAATATTACACTCAACTTGCTTATCTCTTGGTTTATTATTTCTCTCAACAAAAACATTAGATTTAAGCTAATCCCTCACATTAGTCACATTTAACTTGATTAATAATTTTTAGTGTGAATAAAAATTTGTTCAATATAAATGGTAGCTTTTCTGAAAAAGCTCAGAAATTTTAGCAGTACTAATTTGTTAAAAGAGATTAATGAGTTACAAGTAATTGCCTTATAAAATTTTGCAGTTTGTCAATATTTGAAAACAGGATATGGAGAGAAAATTGGTTTAGAGCTGAATAATGAATTTAAGATTAGTTCAACTGATAGATGATAGAAATTAATCTCTGACTGGGTTTTTCAATATTTTGAAGATCATAATATTGAAGTAAGATATAATGGAATGAAGACAACTAAAAATAATGATAATGAATTTCGTGATTTAGAATTAACAATATACAAAATCTTATATAAGTAACATTTTTGTAGTACATTTTATGGGGGGCTCGATCTGCTTGGTAAATTATATCCTAGTGCACTCAGCATACCCACTTACTTCTTCAGTGCCCCTGAATAAAAGCGAAATAACAATGCAGGTGAGAAGTAAAGTCTCTTACATAGTGAAACAATTTGAAGAATATTCAATAGATGACTTAGAATTTTTAGATGGGAGTATAGAAAACTATGAATTGTAGTGTTTTATGAAACTGCAGCTGAATTACCATGATATATTTCATAAATTAATACAGAGATAAAGTTTATAATAATGAAAATTGTTTGCAGATGGTACAAAGCTATTAACATTATTACTTGTTCAATGGCGCATACTGTATTAGATTTGTTAAAAGTGATCAGTTTGTATAACAACATACTTTAGTGAAGTAGTTATTCATATAAAAGTCTTCTTGTAACATAGATAGTTATGGATCCAAGCAAAATCACTGTAATGATGTTCTATAAGTGTACATAAATTTCATATGATGAAACCAGTTGCTTCTAAAAGTGGTCAAATGCAAATAAATATTTTATTCTGTTCTATAATGGAGCATATCGTATGTTAACTGCCTTATATCCCTTGATAATTGGAGGGTCATCTCTAGATAGGAAAAACATGCCCGTATCTTGCAGATTGATAGTATAACTAATAATGATATTGACTGGACATTGTGGTTTTATGCACATTTGTAAAATTCATCTTGTCCAAATTATGACAGTGCAAACAATATAAACCGCTCTGTTGAAGCACTATGATCCACAATGACTTAAAAATTAAAACTGTTTCATATGAGATCAGTTTCATATCTAAAAGATTTAGCAGGAAAATTCCTTATTCAGCCAACTTAGTATTTTGTCAGTTGTACACATGTGACACCCATGAAGAGTACAAATTTATATGTCCAAAACTGATACTGTTACACGACAATAATACAAAATGAGTCTGGCATGAAACATGACATATGTGGTAATAATATATTTGTGTATATTACAACTTAAACATAATATTAAATGCTAAGTTGTTGTTTGTGATGCACAAATACCTGTTGTTTAAAATTAAATTATGGGCTATCCAGTTACAATACAAAATCTGAAGTAAGTTTTTAAATATTCATTTTTTTTATCACGCTCTGTTTAGTTTTTCATCTATGCCATAGTTGTTTTGCATCAAAACTGTGATATTACGTTAGTAGTGCAAAACAACTATGTAGCTGAATGTGAGGATACTTGGGTCGAAATCCTAGAAGATAAAATAAGTGAAAGGGGTGAGATATACTGTATGCCATGTCTCTGTTATTTACCAAAACTGGCACTTCATTTAGCTGCACATGCAGACTTGTGGCGTGTGATGTTAGTGTAACCGTAAGAATAGCATGGTGTAGTGTTGATATCTCACCACCCTGCTAACCTCACGTAGTTAGCAACAAGCCTCTTACGTTAACTACTTTCCCGTACCTGAGGGCCAGAATGTGAGGAACAGGGCGCTGTAGGTGGTCACTATGGAGATGAAAGCAGTGACGAGGCTCAGTCGTACGGTGAGCATGCCCAGCACGGTGGCCATTGGGCGTCCAGAGGACACTTGCCACACCAACAGCCGCAGCTCACGACGGGCGGCACCGCCCACACGACCCCGTTCCAGTAGCAGCTGCGAGCACAGCTTCTGGGTGCGCCTCACATCTGTCTCCACACATTGAGGAGGCACGACAAGAACTGTCATCTGAGCTAGGCTGAGTAAAATGCTAACCTTCCCTTGCCATGCACTGATATCACTCGAATCTAGGAACGATAATTTTGTTACAAGGAAGTAAATTTGAACTATTGCAAACAGTGAAATATTCATGAAATATAACATAAGAAAACTCCCATGAGCAGAGTTTGCCATGTCTGACATTTCACAGAGTTTACCATATGCTCGTCGGAGAGATCGCACTGAATTTGATATGCTGCAAGCCACTCTACAGTGAACCTGTACATTCCTTCCGTGCACAATGCTCTTATTTTCAGATACGTTATTGTGACATGCTGCAAGCACATCCCCTTGTACATGGTGAAAGCAAGCATTCAGAAGTGAAACTCTGTACCTTATCACCAATTGCAAATTTGCAAACCTCAAAAGGGTTAAAAAGACTGTAAGAAAGGTTCCTACAGAAAATATTAAACCCAACTTGCGGCATCGCCCTTTACTAACCGTATAAATGGCTGCATAAATTACAGAAACGTAAAAAAATAGTAAAGCCAGTTGTAACCTTATTATCTTTCCCTCACATGTATTCACTGGACCAATATGTGTCATCAAAATCCTGTCACATGACACTATCAGTTTAACTATTTTGTCATATTTTTCTGTATTGTAGAAGACATCTGTTATTACTGACACGAAGGCCAGTGCTGCAAAACCCAGTAGCATGGAAACTGAGACAACGTCTACTACAGAGTCTGTATGCACCAATCTGAAATGGAAATACGCCTGAAAGTACGCAGAAATCAGGTGTGATATGCTTGCAAGGGTCACAGCAACCATATCCGATCTTGATCTCTTCACAGATCCATTTTCCTTATTGAGCGTAAATGGCATCAGACCAAATAACTTGCTTGCTAAGTGGAATGGCTTAGTGGCCAACAAAAGTTTCTTTGTGTTTTCTGGCACCAAGACAGTGAATTCGTTGACTGGCATCACCTGCAAAAGGAAAGAGGAATACACACTTTCGGTCACATCTGACAACAAATTTATGCGTATACCAGAAGTAGCCCCTAGTATATTTTCCCACTTCGTAAATCAAGTTTTACACACTTTATTTAGATTTCCACATGGCATTATGAGTCCACATATCTCCCCTCCTAATTCATAGCGGTGTTCTGCCCCCACAGACTAACGGGCTGCAATTCAAGGGAATCGTCTGCTTGAGGGCACTTGGAAAGAACTGAGTCTCTGAATTGTGTTCGATATTTTCTGAAGTTTTCGGTACTGCTATAGGCCACTTGAGGAGGAACTGACATATCCAAAATGGATAGTAAGAGAAAGTGGACAGCAAAATGTATGTCCAAAAACATAGCTACAATGAAAATTTGGGTAAGAAAACAGATACTTGTGTGGATAGACGAAGAAAGGTAACAAAAGAATTGTTCAGGAAAATAAAGGAATAGAGCAATACTACTCAGATATGTAATCAATAGTAAGTGCAGAACAGTTAAAGCAAAATGTTTTCAGAAAAGTGAAGAGATCAAAAAGAAAAGGTCCTCAGAAGAACAGAATGAGCACGTGTAAAAGTCAAAATAACTTTCGATGAACTTAAATCTGCGACATCAACATTGACACTGCAAATGGAACTCTAGTACAAAAAGCTAAGGAAAGTGCAGATATGTGGAAAGAGTACGCTGAGTATCTCTACAAGGGATATGAATTGTATGCTTTAGCGTTAGCATGAAAAAAGATTTCGATTTTGATGACATGTGCGATTCAGTTTTCAAGTCACAGTTTGACGCAGATTTGTGAGATTGGCAATCAATCAGTTCAAATTGTATGGAAAATATTTGTCCACAATTTTTAAAATCATTGCAGCAATTGGCACCCAATGGTTATTCAGATAAGTGTTAGTATCAGCTCAGTAATTCTGACGGCTCGTGCATCATGTTGTCTGAGCAGAAGTAAAGAAAGATGAGGATATATGAAAGAATTACAAGACCTGCTGAATGTGATGTACAATACGTTGACCACATAATTTTAACTGAGAGTAAATCAATGAGAGAGGAAAGCACTAAGGAGTCGCAAAAATGAGGTTAGTCGAAAGCCTAACATCAAAACTGGGGCTACAAAGTAGACAGTGGTAAGGAATTGTTCTACCTTGGAAGCAAAACTAGACGCGAAAGAAGCAAGTAGAATATAACAAGCAGATTAGCACAGAGAAAGAAGGCGTTCCTCTTAGTATCCAACAAATGTTTTAATTTGAGGAAAATATATCTGAGAATATTTGTAGGAACACAACATTTCGTTATAATGAATGTGAGACAACTAGAAAATAAGATACTAATAAACGACTGAAGAGACTTTGTGTGTGGTTGCCACACTGAAGTGAGCAGACTGGAACAACAGAGGGAAACCCTCTATGGCTGCATGAACTAATCTGCCGATGAACCAAAATAAAAATAATATGTTCTTAACACTTTCATCGATAATAATGTACACTCGATTCCATTCATCTCATAACATTTTTCTAACCAGTTTGTGGTCCTAATGGTGTCCATGAAACTGGAATTTGATTCAATATCACTGCATCGTAATATTCCTCAGTTCTACCAAAATTCCCCCTTGAAACTCAAGCGTTTACTCGCCGACTTTCCTAATTAGGAAACCCATCGTAATTTATTAAAGCCTACAGGACAGGACTGTAACCAAAATAAATGAAGGTGGCTACCAGTTATGACTTATCTCAGTTAGGCACTGACCTGCAATACGGAAACCACTAAAAACTGGCAGTTGCTACGTCAGAATTTGGCATGTGGAAATTACTACGAGAGGGAGGAAAACCACCAAATGCATCATAGAGTGGACTGGTACAGTGACCTAATAATCGCAGTCCTGAGAATTAAATGTAGATTGGTGGACTTACAGTCACGTCAGCGGATAGCTGTTGCACTGAAGTCTTTTGGTGTATTCGAAGAGGTAAGCAAAGGACGGCGACATAAGAGGAAACGAATACCTCGCATTAGGAAATACGCAAGAAGAACGTGCACGGATACCAATAAAAATTATAATTTCCGTGAGAAGTAAAAAGAGGCGTTCATCAAATTCTGGACATGACTGGCTGATGATTGTGGTGATGTTGATAGTGATGATTTAATAAAAAATAAAATCTAGCTTTGGCATCGGGATTAGGTGTAGCAAAGGCGATTAGTCCCACTTCCTTTTGCACAAAAGAGTTCATTCCTTGACACCAAAATTGTGACACAGACAGCCTCAACAACAACCAAGAAAATTCATAGACGCCTCAAGGGATAACTTCTTTGATTAGCAAACGCAACGTCTTCGCTTCCGCATTCGATCCCCGCCATCGCTTCATTTTTGATTAAAAATCATCATAAGTGACGGGCGGTGACTCCAGCAAAACAAGTCCCTTTCAATCACCCAACGGCTTTGTCAAAAGAGGCGAAGGAGCGGGCAGAGGTTAACGGCACTCTCTGCTTCTTGGGGAGGAAAACCGCCGAAAAAGGAGGAAGAAACAGCAACGATCAAATGCACGAGGATGTAGAAGGCAATAGTGACCATTGCATTAAAGATGCACAATCTGTATCGATGGGACATGTGGCCTGTAATTGAAAAAGAGTCGCGACGATCTCTCCATGGGCAAAAGATTCTGAACTAGTTCCTACTCGGACTCCGGAAGGGGATTTCCAAAGGGGAGGTGACCATGAGAAAAAGATTGCGTAACCAACGAAAGGGTAACGTTCTACGAGTCGTGGTGTGCGATGTCAGAGATTTGAACGTGGTAGGGAAACCAAAAATTCTGAAAGGGGAACTGCTAAGGCTCAGTCTAGATATAATGGGGATCAGTGAAGTGAAATGGAAAGAAGACAAGGATTTCTGGACAGAATAAAATAATATCAACAGCAGCAGAAAATGGTATAACGGCATTGGAATTCGTTATGAATAGCAAGGTTGGGCAGAGATTGTGTTACTGTGAACAGTTCAGTGATACTGTCAGAAACGACACAAAACCAGCACCGACAAGGATTGTTCATTTGTACTTACCAACGTCACAAGTCGAGGAGGAAGAGAAACAGAAAGTATTTAAAAATATCGAAAGGGTAATTCAGTGCGTAAAGCGAGATAAAGAACTAATTGTCGTGGGGTATTTGAGTGCGGTTGTAGTGGAAGGAGTAGAAGAAAGGGCTACGAGAGAATATGGGATTGGTACTAGCAGAGAGGGAGGAGAGAGACTAATTTAATTCAGAAATAAATTTCAGCTAGTAATGTTGAATACACTATTCAAGAATCACAACAGGAGGAGGTATACTAGGAAGAGACCGGGACATGCAGAAAGATTTCAGTTAGATTACGTCATGGACAGGCAGAGTTCCGAAGTCAGACAATGGATTGTAAGGCGTGTCCAGGAGCGTACACAGACTGAGATTACAATTTATTAGTGATAAACAGAAAGCTAAAGAAACTAGTCAGAAAGAATCAATGTGCAAGGAAATGGGATATGGAGTTATCAAACAGTGAAGAGATGCGCTTGAATATCTCAGAGGCTATTGATAAGGCTGTGGTCAGGAATAGCTCAGTAATCAGTTCAGTTAAAGAAGAATGGGCATTTCCAAAGAGGGCTATCACAGAAGTTGGATGGAAAACACAGATACAAAGAAGGTAACTGTGAAGAAACCATGGTAACAGAAGAAATAATAGCCGGCCGGAGTGACCGTGCTGTTCTAGGCGCTACACCCAGGAGCCGAGCGACCGCTACGGTCGCAGGTTCGAATCCTGCCTCGGGCATGGATGTGTGTGATGTCCTTAGGTTAGTTAGGTTTAATTAGTTCTCAGTTCGAGGCGACTGATGACCTGAGAAGTTTAGTCGCATAGTGCTCAGAGCCATTTGAACCATTTTTTGGAAGAAATAATACAGTTGGTCGAAGACAGCAGTAAATATAAAAACAGGTTCATACGATTTGCTGTCGGAAAAAGCGTTCTCCTATGTCAACTGTTGCTAGATATTCAATATTACGAGAAAAATAGGGGTAAGCTATAGGAAGTGACTGGTAATATATAAGATGTACAGGAACCAAGAGGGAACAATAAGCGTGGAACGCTGAGATTAAAATGTGTGTTAAGATAGGGACGTAGGTTTAATCCCTCAGTTTTCAATCTACAGGGTGTTACAAAAAGGTACGGCCAAACCTTCAGGAAACATTCCTCACACACAAATAAAGAAAAGATGTTATGTGGACATGTGTCTGGAAACGCTTACTTTCCATGTTGGAGCTAATTTTATTACTTCTCTACAAATCACATTAATCATGGAATGGAAACACACAGCAGCAGAACGTAACAGCGTGACTTCAAACACTTTGTTACAGGAAATGTCCAAGATATCCTCCGTTATCGAGAATACGTGCATTCACCCTCCGTCGCATGGAATCCCTGATGCGCTGATGCAGCCCTGGAGAATGGCGTATAGTATCACAGCCGTCCACAAGACGAGCGCGATGAGTCTCTACATTTGGTACCGGGGTTGCGTAGACAAATGAAAGTTAAGAGGGTTGAGGTCAGGAGATCGTGGAGGCCATGGAATTGGTCCGCCTCTACCAATCCATCGGTCACCGAATCTGTTGTTGAGAAGCGTACGAACACTTCGACTGAAATGTGCAGGAACTCCATTGTGCATGAACCACATGTTGTGCCGTACTTGTAAAGGCTAATGTTCTAGCAGCACAGGTAGAGTATCTCGTATGAAATCATGGTTCAAATGGCTCTTAGCACTATGGGACTCAACTGCTGAGGTCATTAGTCCCCTAGAACTTAGAACTAGTTAAACCTAACTAACCTAAGGACATCACAAACATCCATGCCCGAGGCAGGATTCGAACCTGCGACCGTAGCGGTCTCGCGGTTCCAGACCGCAGCGCCTTTAACTGCACGGCCACTTCGGCCGGCTATGAAATCATGATACCGTGCTCCATTGAGCGTAGGTGGAAGAACATGGGGCCCAATGGAGACATCACCAACAATGCCTGTAAAAACGTTCACAGAAAATCTGTGATGATGACGTGATTGCACAATTGCGTGCGGATTCTCGTCAGCCCACACATGTTCATTGTGAAAATTTACATTTTTATCACGTTGGTATGAAGCCTCATCCGTAAAGCGAACATTTGCACTGAAATGAGGATTGACACATTGTTGGATGAACCATTCGCAGAATTGTACCCGTGGAGGCCAATCAGCTGCTGGTAGTGCCTGCACACGCTGTACATGGTGCGGAAACAACTGGTTCTCCCGTAGCACTCTCCATACAGTGACGAGGTCAACGTTACCTTGTGCAGCAGCTAATTCTCTGACGCTGACATTAGGGTTCTCGTCAACTGCACGAAGAATTGCCTCGTCCATTGGAGGTGTCCTCATCGTTCTAGGCCTTCCCCAGTCGCGAGTCATAGGCTGGAATGTTCCGTGCTCCCTAAGACGCCGATCAATTGCTTCGAACGTCTTCCTGTCGGGACACCTTCGTTCTGGAAATCTGTCTCGATACAAACGTGCCGCGCCACGGCTATTGCCCCGTGCTAATCCATGCATCAAATGGGCATCTGCCAACTCCGCACTTGTAAACATTGCACAGTTGCAAAACCGCGTTCGTGATGAACACTAACCTGTTGATGCTACGTACTGATGTGCTTCATGCTAGTACTGTAGTGCAATGAGTCGCATGTCAACACAATCACCGAAGTCAACATTACCTTCCTTCAATTGGGCCAACTGGCGGTGAATCGAGGAAGTATAGTAAATACTGACGAAACTAAAAGTTGCTCTAACATGGAAATTAAGCGATTCCGGACACATGTCCACATAACATCTTTTCTTTATTTGTGTGTGAGGAAAGTTTCCTGAAAGTATGACCGTACCTTTTTGTAACACCCTGTTTACATCGAAGAAGGAATAACAGAATTAAAAGAAATGTTCAGAAATGGATTTAAAATTCAAGATGAAAGGGCATCAACGGTAAGATACGCTTACGACATTGCTATCCTCAATGTAAGTGAAGAAGAATTGCAGGATCTGCTGAACAGAAAGAGCCGTCTAATGAGTATAGGATATGGTCTGAGAGTAGACGAAAGTAATAAGAAGGAGCAGTAATGAGAACAGCAGGAAACTTAACATCAGGATTGGTGAACACGAAGTTATGGAATTCAGCAACCTAGCCAGCAAAATAACCCATGACGGGCGGAGCAAGGAGGAAATAAAAAGCAGACTAGAACTGACAAAAAGGGCATTACTGGCCACGAAAAGTCTACCAATACTATACATGAGTCTTAATTCGAGGGAGAAATTTCTGAAAATGTACAGTTGGAGCACAGCATTGTATGGTAGTGAAACATGGACTGTGGGAGAACCAGAACAGGAGAGAATCGAAGCATTTGAGATGTGACGCAATAGAAGAATGCTTAAAAATTAGGTGGGCGGACAAGGGAAGAATGAGGAAGTTCTCCTGAGATGATGCAAGGAAATGCTGTGTGTAAAACACTGACAAGAAGAAGGGACAAGATGATAGGACATCTGTTAAGACGTCAGGGAATGACTTCCATTGTGCGAGAGGGAGCTGAAGTGGTTAAAAACTGCAGAAGAAAACTGGAATACATGTAGCGAATCATTGAGGACATTGGTTGCATGTCCTACTCTGACATGAAGAGGTTGGCACAGGAGAGGAATTCGTGTCAGACCGCATCCAACAAGTAAGAAGTCTTCATTGGCCAGCGCTTGCGGGTCAGCGAATAGGATTTGGGTTAGCAGCGGCAGGAAGGAGTTGGCGAGCCGGACGGGTACTGGGAACAGATCCGTTTATGTGTCGTAAGACCTTTTATATGTAGCAGGAGTGATAGTAAGACATCATTGGGGCTGAGTGATGTTTGTTTGAAAAGAACCTTCTCTACTGACTGAAGGGTTGGCTGGTCGCACTGTACTTGTGTTGTTCATAGATGTGTCGACAGTGAACCGTGCCTACGCTTTCTTATACTGTATCCGTTGTCCGGAAGAGATTGTCGATCAATAAAAAGCTGGAAGGTCTTTACAGCCTTCTCTGAACATTTGCAGTTATGGACGAGTACTTGTTCACTCCATGCCAAGATTTGGCTCGGAGCACTATGGGACTTGACTTCTGAGGTCATCAGTCCCCTAGAAATTAGAACTACTTAAACCTAACTCACGTAAAGACATCACACATACCCATGCCCGAGGCAGGATTCGAACCAGCGACCGTAGCGGTCACGCGGTTCCAGACTGCAGCGCCTAGAACCCATTCGAGGATGAATAGTTCTAATATTCAGTAGCAAATGATCTGTTTATTTTATGTATTCGTGTTTTTGTCATTGAGTCTGCCCTCGTGGGCGCTATTTTTGTTGCGTGTTTATTTGGGATCGTTAGTAACTGATTTATGTTTAAGGTTATATCATGCCTATTTAATGATGTGTATAATGTATCGCCTAGAAGTGTACGCAGTGCTGAAGTGTGAAATAAAATGTGATTGCAGGCTTACTGCACTGGAAACCTACTGTGATAGCCGTGGATGAATTCTAATGCTGCAGATCAATCTTTGAGTTAAGTAATATCTTTTGTAATTGAACAATTAGCATCTCTTATTTGCCGTTCGTCTGAAAGCTCTCTGTGCCTAAGCTTGTGTTTAAATTGTCTGGTACTGCTGTACATTATTTGAGTAAATCTGAAATTGTCCCACGAGTGAAATTGGTGTGCGTAAAACTTGTGAGTGTAGGTCCCACTTTTATTGTTATTGTGTTTTTTAAGTTCTGTTGCCAAACCGATTTTAGGTGAAGACTGTTTTGAAATTTCAACTTATATCAATTTTTGATTGTAAATTTTTGTAAGGGTTTGCTGTACGCTTTTTAAGGTAAGTTTGCTGATTTAATTTTTAATGTCAAGTAGTTACCGAGTTTAAGCTGAAAACTTTTAACTGATGACGTAATAGAGTTGAGATTAAATCTGAAATCGTTTTATCACCGCTGTTTGCCATCAGTGTTGCATCAGGGTTAAGACTCAGTCAAGGGTGTTGTATTAGTTGCCTTTACAAAAAAAAAAAAAAAAAAAAAAAAAAAAAAAAAAAAAAAAAAAAAAAGGCATTGAGCAGCATGTGTTTTTTGTAAATGTTGTGTAGGAATTTCCTGTACGTATATTTATAAATATATTTGAATTAACGTTAGACCGGCAACTTAACACTTCCTACAGCTACTACTACGCCAATTTTAGAAGAAACAATGGACCAACGCAAGCATTCATCTATCCATAAGGACCATATCCGCGCCTACATGCAGTTTCTTCTTCCTCAGCACGATGGCATCTACCAGCAAGATAATGCATTGTATCGCAGAGCTTGCAGTAAACGTGCGTGTTTTGAAAAGCAGCAGGAAGAAATAATTTACTCCCTGGCCCTCCAATCTCCACGGATTAAAACCCAGTCGAAAATCTGTGTGACCGCCAGAGTCGAGCTGTGTATGCCCTGGATCCTCTACATCTTCACGGAGTGCTGCAGTGAGGAGAGGTATCGCTGTCGGTAGGCGAAGCCTGGCACGAAGCCAGCGTTCCAAAAAATACCAAAGTTTTTCTATAGGAATCAGACCAGTCCTTTACAGGGATGTTATTGTCACCACAGGCCGTGCTTTATAAACAGGTGCTCGATCGTGTTCAAAGATTCAATCGCCATCCCCAATTTGCTCTTCAATAGTGGGATATGAGAAGGCGTTTAAAACATCAGTGTAGACCTGTGCTGTGATAGTGCCACGCTAAACAAAAAGGAGCGCAAGGCTTCTCCATGAAAAACACGACCACACCATAACACCACCGCCTCCGAATTTTACTGTTGACACTACACACGCTGGCGGATGACGTTCACCGGGTATTCGCCATACCCACACCCTGCCATCGGATCACCACATTGTGTCCCGTTATTCGTCACTTCACGCAACGTTTTTCGACTGTTCAATCGTTGAATGTTTACGCTCCTTACACCAAACGAGGCGTCGTTTGGCATTTACCGACGTGATGTGTGGCTGATGAGCAGCCGCTCGACCATGAATTGCAAATTTTCTCATTTCCCGCGTGACTGTCATAGTATTTGCAGTGGATCCTAATGCAGTTTTGAATTCCTGTGTAATGATCTGGACAGATGTCTGCCTATTACACATTACGAACCACTTCAACTGTAGGCGGTTTCTGTCAGTTAACAAACGAGGTCGGCCTGTACGCTTTTCTACTGTAGGTGTCCCTTCGCGTTTCCACTCCACCATCACAACGGACACAGTGGACCTAGGGATGTTTAGCACTGTGTAAATGTCGCGTACAGACGTATGACGCAAGTGACACCCAATCACCTGACCACGTTCGAAGTCCGTGAGTTCCGCGGAGCGCCCCACTCTGCCCTCACACCATGTCTAATGACTACTGGGGTCGCTGATACGGAGTACCTGTCAGTATGTGGCAGGACAATGCACCTAATATAAAAAACTACACATAGTGTAATTCCAGTACAGAATATAGTTTATAAGGATCACTGCCAGGTGTGAGCCACATAAAATTATCAAATAATAATTTGACTAAATTCCAAAGACTGATAAACCACTACTAAATGTTATGGGTTAACTCTAAATGTTTGTTGATAAACAAAACTGTTTTTTTTTTCGGGCGGTAGTTGTAATAAGTAAGCAAATGGTCAAATAACACACAGTTACGATTCGTAATTAATTTCTTTTGCTAAGCCACTTCGCAGTCTGTCACCAACGTAACTAATTTTACTAAACCAATAACCTGCTCCAATCCCAGAATTTCTGAGTATTACTGCCGCGCGTTCTAGGGCGCCTTGTCAGGGTTCTCGCGGCTTACCCCGTCGGAGGTTCGAGCCCCTCGCGGGCATGAGTGTGTGTGTGTGTGCTGTCCTTAAGGTAAGTTAGTTTAAGTTAGACTAAGTAGTGCGTCAGCCTAGAGACCGGTGATCTCAGCAGTTTGGTCCCATAGGAACTTACCACCACCACCACCACCACCATCATTTGCTATTGTGTCACCTGCCAGGGTGCCCGAGCGGTTCTGGGCGCTTCAGTCTGGTTCCGCGCGACCGCTACGGTCGCAGGTTCGAATCCTGCCTCGGGCATGGATGAGTATGATTTCCTTAGGTTAGTTAGGTTTAAGTAGTTCTAAGTTCTAGGGGACTGATGACCTCAGAAGTTAACTCCCATAGTGCTCAGAGCCACTTGAACCATTTGCTATTGTGTTCCGCTCAGAAAATAAAGTCCAACATTCCTTCACAGGAATGTGACCCAATGTTAGATATCGCTCAGAACCACCCAAAAAGTCGCGTAATGTGTCATTAAGTAAAGTGCCTCGATGAAACTTGAACCAGGTGTCACACTATGAAGAGTATGTGTGAAAATAAGGTAAATCAGTATTTCGAAGCCCAATGCTCAAGGGTATAGGCAGTCTTTCCTGGAAGCTACAGAGGATGGGCGTTTAGAGAAATCAACAGCTGGGAGATGGCACCATGCACTGAGCACCTAATACACTTCAATGAGGACTTAGAGGCAATCCCATTATGAACAAACGGGCTTTTTGTTTAGTTGCCGATCTGTTGATGACCCAGGTATATACAGAAACACCTGATGGAATTTTGTATCATTCTCACAAGGAAATTTTGCACGATAACTGCTAAAGAAAAAAGGGGCTAACGGTGATAGGTTCCTCAATGTGGCACGACGTGAGAACGACGCCTGAGTTTCCATTTTATGCACTACATGCCGCACAGGGACTTTTCGAAGCAGGGTCGAAAAGTCTGGCATCACGTATGAGTAACCAGCATCGAATGTTCATTACGTGACATTGCAGATCAACTCCACCAATGACAAAATCGAATCAAGGGCATATTCAGTGCAATGCCCAGATGGACACAGTGACGGCGGGGGGGGGGGGGGGGGGGAGGGGGAGAATGAACAGAACTAGCAGGCAGGAGGGACCTCTTAATGAGATGAGCTGCATGAATCTGGGTCTCTTTTGGATGATGAGTTGGAGGTGACTTCAACAATTCTGAGTCTAAAGTGTTCTGACTGTGCTTTCTGAAGACATATTCAACCTCCTTTACATTCAGTTTTAGAAATTTGGGCTTCAACCCTACATTCTGTGTGATGTCTATTGTCACACAGAGACAGCCTCGTTTTCATCCTGGTTCAATGCTTGAATCTTTATGCACCCGTCCGTAATTGTTACCTCTGACTTCAATTCCAAATATAACATTGACGGCGCCTCGATGGGTTAACTATTGCGGACAACAGACGTAACGATTGTATTGGGAGCAGCCGAGTATCGACGCTCAGTGGGTACAACAGCATCGCGTCTGCCACTAGATTTAGCTGGAGGGGACCTTTGAACGATTAGTGTCAGATAAGGAACGACCCAAGCCGCACGGGGTGACGCTCCCAAAGCTGAACAGAGATGACAGCTGCTGGCTGTCAATCAATAGATAACAGTCGCCGAAAGAGCTTTGGCAGGAAAAGGACACGTCAGTTCGACACCACTTCAGATGCCCATGAATGAAAACACCAGCTCTGTGGTGTGACGAGATAAAGTGGATCATCCCCCTCCAGATTCTCTATTGCTGAGTCGTGTCCACGCTCATTTAAACTGGTAAATGTTGTGTTTTGTATCACGAGTTTCGAGACATTATAGTAACTGTAAATGTCTTTCCTTATTTGTTGATCTAAATGTACAATAATTAGGCGTGCAGTATGGAACCATTTGAATTACAATCACTCATTTCAATAAAATACACTGCGTTTGTTCTTCTGTCTTAATCTGCGTGCAAATGTCTATAAAGTAGTGTTTCTGCTTTGTGCAGGAAACCAAGTTACTTATGGTTTCACATTAAGATTAAGCCTCACTGAAAGTAAAATCTTGTACGATCCTAGCCCGCTTCATGTAGCTCTTCAGTTTATTCGATCGATGTTTCGACTCCTCTGCTGAGATCTTCTTCTCGATCTTGGGTGTTCACGCTTAGGTGAACACTACAAGGGCAGTGTCGGACGTTTACCTGTATTTACGTAGAAGTGGGATTATTGGGTAAAGTTCCTCCAGTTATCATTGGTAGGCCATCGTAATTGGGTAGAAAGGGCGTTCACCTGTGTTAATGCTGAAGTTCTGATAGTGGGTAAAATTGCAAGGCTACTGTTTGTGGTCTATCGTCCCTGGGTATGAGTGAATCAGGATAATCAAAGAAAAAAGGAATGGTAACCAAAATATTATTTGCAAAAACAGACATAATATCTGAAGGGATAACCGCAATCAGTGGTTTTACAATGTCACTTATAATCCTTATTGATTGCAAAATTTTTATTCCAATGACCGGTTTCGGTTCCTCTAAAACCATCTTCAGATCTGATATTTCGGTTACAGGAGTAACCCGTCCACACAGAGCAACCTTCACACGCTGCGTCACATCCAGCATGTGAAGGTTGCAGGGTGTGTGGACGGGTTACTCCTCTAACCAAAATATCAGGTATGAAGATGGTTCTTGAGGAACCGAAAACGGTCATGTGAATAAAAATTTGGCAATCAAGACGGATTATGAATAACATTGCAAAATATTATTGTTTTGCCACAGAGGTTTTTTCCTGGAAACTGTTTGTATTCCTCCCTCACCACAGTTCCGTAATCATTTCCTTGACGGTGGGAGGCGACGAAGTCAGAAGTCGATGGCTGTCATCTGTATTGTAGTTACGTTCATTCTTGGAAACCAAAAACCCGTTTCTCATTTGTCCTATAAATGTTAGTTTCCTTAGCTAGCACACGTACGTTTTTGAAATCATTGTCATGGCTTGCAGTTCTTATGATGTTCCACTGCCGCAGATTTAACACTTAGTTCTAACTGTAAGTGGCCTGCGTATTCCTTTATACGTTCTTTTACAGATCTTTATGTAGCGCCTTTATGCACTCCGCCACAGCCAAAAGTCACATCATGGACTCCATCAGTGTAGAGGTAATCAGGTACGTCCATTTTACGTCATTAAGTGTTGTAATTTTTTACTCAAAATGTAGTGTGTGTACCATCGTTCCTTAGAATTCAGCTGACGCTGTCAGTAACACCAGAAACGAACAGTAATCTGACAGAGCGGGAAGGCGTTTCCCCACCCGTTGTCTTAGAACAACCCAAAATTTCGTTAGAAAGCCCTGTCTATGGCCAAACCATCGTAGCCATTGGCCATTGTCTTCTTTAAAAAATCCAACTCCGACTCCAAACTGTTAGTACCACTGAAGTGGAAGGTACGTTCCGGCGGAGGGCTGAACACTGGTTGCTTCTGGGCTGGGTGGTGGTGCGATTTAACATTTAAATATCTATTTGTGTTAGCAATCAGTCTATACACTCTTTCTTAGACTGCTGGAAGATCTTCTATATACCAAGACATGCAAAACGAGAGAGCGACCTTATATTCTACCACAGATGTAATGACGAGCTTGGCTTGCATCTTATTTGAGAAACAGAGAAACTTGTGAAACTCTACTTTGTAATTTTTTTCTAGGCGCTTCAGTCCGGAACCGCGCTGCTGCTACGGTCGCAGGTTCGAATCCTGCCTCAGGCATGGATATGTTTGATGTCCTTAGGTTGGTCAGGTTTAAGTAGTTATAAGTCTAGGGGAGTGATGACCTCATCTGCAATGGAAGTTCAATGTATTGGCATAAAGAGGCACCCTCGTTCTGCAAACAGACTTCTCAAATTGGGCGCAGGAGCCATGGGGTAGAAAACTGCCCATAAATGGCGGAATAATCAGCAATGATGAACGATCTAAGGAACCAAAAGGTAATGCAAACATCTGAATTAAAATTACACAATATGTATCTGTAGGACATGAGTTCAGTCATTGAAGAAAGTGTCATGATGATCTCCCCATTGCAAAAAACTCGGAACTCTTTGAGGGAACTGGCATATGAGGCATGACTGTGAGAAAAAGGCCAAATAACTAACTCAGCATATCAGCGATGGGGTTCCAAGAAGTGAAATGGACTGAATGAAATTCTCTGTGGTTAGGCGAATAAGGGGTAATACATGGTGTCCCAAAAAGAGTGACCCGATTTTAAATGGAATTATTTATTAGTAATATGGGCTTAACACCAACAAATTGCATACTAAATTACCCAGAAAAATCAGATGTTTATAAAAAGCCATCATAAATGTTCAATATATCCTCCATTGGCTGCACAGGCGACGTCTAGCCGGTAGCCGAATTCATCTCAAGCTGAGTGTTAGGTGCCTTCTGTCACTGAAGCTACAGCAGCTGATATTCTAGTTTTTAGTTCATCAGTGTCACAAGGTAAGGGAGGAACTTAAACACATTGTTTAACATATGCCCACAGGAAGAAATCACATGGTGTTAAGTCAGGAGACCTAGGAGGCCAATAGTGTAAAGCCTGGTCTCGCAGTCCTATACACCCTGTTCAACGTTGAGGCACGTTGGCATTGAGGAAACTGCGCACGTTGTTGTGCCAGTGCAGTGGTGCTCCATCTTGCTGATGGACGGAATTGTCAGAGTCAAGTTGTGGGAATAACCAGTTCCATAGCATTGCAAGATATGATTGTCCTGTTACGGTTTCTTCCTCAAAAAAAGTAGGGTCCATAAACCTTGCTTTGCGAAACAGCACAAAAACATTCACTCTTGGTGAATCACGTTCGTGTTCAATTGTTTCATGAGGATTTTCGAGCCCCCATATATGCACATTTGACGGTGAACCTTACCGCTAATATGGAAGGTTTCCTCATCACTGAATATCAACCGTGACATAAAAGTGTCATCTTCCATGTCTTCTAAAATAGCATTGCTAAAGTCCACTGTGTCAGTATCTTGAGGAGCTGGTATCAGTTGTAATCGGTATGGTTTGAGGGCTAAACGACACCGTAACACACGCCACACTGTCATGTGCTAGCACGAATTGTAGACTTGCGGGGGCTCCACTCAAATGCTAGTCGGATTAGTTCCACTGTTTGTTCAGGAACGCGTGGCCGGCCAGGACTTTTGCCTTTACAGAGGCACCTTGTTTCTTCCAACTGCTAATACCAGGGTCAATTGTTCTTTGGCGATGGCAGTTTAGCATGAAATCGAATATGAAACGCCAACTGAACTGCGATCACTGACTGAGTACGAATAAATTCAATAACACAATATACCTTCTGTTGCGCGGACGCCATACCGCGCGAGACTGGCAGCACGCTCCATGTCAGCGCTCGTAGCGACATCTAGCGGATTTTTTTCTGAAACTCTAGACCATGCGCTGTTTCAGTTACCTAGTGACATTTTTCTCAATATTATTAGAAGTTAAAGTCGGGTTGCCTGTATTGGCAACAGTTGAAAATGGTGTAACAAAAGAAGGATTCGTTATGAATAAGAAATGGTGTATCTGAAAAAAGAATCTTCATGAACTGGAAAGCTAGTGCAGAGAGTGAATTAGCTTGAGAAGTTCAGTGACCGACGCCAACTACCATATTTCGGGTATCATGGGAATACAAGCCGATGTCACAAGTAGAAGATATCCTAAGGAGGGTGTGTCATGGTACCGAACGGATAATCTGATAGTCATGGTGGACTGAACGCTGTGCTAGTGGAAGGAGTACGAGACACAGTTGTGAAAGAATATGGGGTCATTAACGGAAATAATGGGAGATTTTTGATTGTTTAGGGGAGGAGACCAGACAGCGAGGTAATCGGTCTCATCGGATTAGGGAAGGACGGGGAAGGAAGCCGGCCGTGCCCTTTCAAAGGAACCATCCCGGCATTTGCCTCGAGCGATATAGGGAAATTACGGAAAACCTAAATCAGGATGGCCGGACGCGGGATTGAACCGTCGTCCTCCGGAATGCGGGTCCAGTGTGTTAGCCACTGCGCAACCTCGCTCGGTAGAAATAATGGGAGAGAATGATTAATTTTCTCTGCAGTACATTTTAGCTAGTAATAGGAATACAGTGAGACGGTCCATAGTCGATTGCAGAGCGTCTTGCGATGTATCGCTCCTCGCGAGTTGGCGAGCGTGCGGCGCCGAAGCGTAACGGAGGAGAGCGTGGACCGATGGAGGCAGCTGTGGACGGTGAACTGAATGTGGGGGTTTATCACCGAGGGAATCGTAGCGCATAGTCGAAGCTGAGTTTACGATAGGCACGAGGTGGTGTGTTGCTGAAGTATGCTTTGAAACTTGTTGTGGACAGCAGTAGACCCCGAACAATCTTGTGAAGTGCTATTAAGTCGTTGTGTACGGGCTTACATGGAAATATGGTGGTCGACGTGGAGGATGGTCCGCCTTGCAGCTGGCCGTTGTACGGTACTGGGCGGAGCAATTTGTGGCTCGCTAAATGTAGAATACAACCAGTGATAATCACCTTTACTTGCTGTCACATTGGAGAGACGTTGTGCGCTGGTGGAAATTTATCTTTCTGACTGAACAGAAGTGCTTTGCTTCGGCATGATACAGAAGTGCATTTGTGAGAGATTTAACTGTTTTGTATGTTCCTAACAGCACTGGGCTTCGTTAGCTTTATGTGAATTCGGTATGTCGATGTGCTAACTGCCTTACAAAAATATGGCTCTGAGCACTATGGGACTTAACTTCTGAGGTCATCAGCCCCTAGAACTTAGAACTACTTAAACCTAAGTAATCTAAGGACATCACACACATCCATGCGCGAGGCAGGATTCGAACCTGCGACCGTAGCGATCGCGAGGTTCCAGACTGTAGCGCCGAGAACCGCTCGGCCACCACGGCCAGCGGCTGCCTTACAAATAGGTATTCTGTTTTCATATGTGTGTCAAACTTAAAGCATGGTTGTGATTTTCCGTATTACCGGTTTATTTTAAGCGAACCGAGTTTATGGAAAAACACTCTTGTTCAATAACTTGAAATTAGTAATCATTGGCCCATTAGCTTATCATAGCAACCGTTCACCAATAGTTTGTTATTGGACGGCCATTGCTGGAGTGTGTTGCCTTTTTTTAAGTGAAGTATCTGCTGAGCTATTTTGCGGCGCCGTGAAATGACGCCCTGTATATTTTATTTAAAATTGGATGTTAAAGTTTTCTCGTTATGAACTTTTTTATAAATTATAGGTACTGCCATTGTGTTTAACATACCCGAGCTCGGAGCTGGTTGTGGGATTGTGAAATCTTCACTTTTGTTCTTACATACATCCTCCTTTATTGTTTTGAGATGACGGCCCCTGGTAACTGAGTGGTCAGCGCGACGGAATATCATACCTAACGGCCCGGGTTCGATTCCCGGCTGGGTCGGAACTGAGTGTTGTGTTGTTCTTACATTTCATCCCCATCGAAACGCAAGTCGCCAAAGTGGCGTCAACTCGAAAGACTTGCACCAGCCGAACGGCCTACCCGACGGGAGGCCCTAGCCACACGGCATTTCCATTTCCATTGTTTCAGATATTTCCTCTACCAGCCTATAACCAGTGTTCGTGATAGGACAGGCGTTCGCTTTTAGCATAATGTAGCGCATACGGCCTGTTGTGCCCGTTTGTAACGGCCTTTGTAATTAAAACTGTTATTTGTCTGCGGCTGTATTGTGGCGGTAAATTGCTATGGCACCATAGTGCTGAGGTCATCGGTCCCTGGGCGTAATCTAACTGAAACTAATTTACGTTCAGGACAACACACACATACACATGCCCGAGGGAGGACTCGAACCTCCGACGGGTGAAGCCGCGCGAACCGTGGCTAGTCGCCTCAGACCACATGGCTACCCCGCATGGCTTGCGGCTGTTAATGCAGTGTAAAACATTGTAATACGGTGTTGTGTCATTAAAATTTTAGCCTCTGGGCTTTGATCACAGGCACTCCCGAGTTTAAATGTAATTTTGTCCTTTCTCTTGTGTTCATATTTGTTCTCGCACTGTACTTAAGTTGTTTTACATTTAATCATATATACAAGGTGAATCGCCTAACACTTGTACCGCAAATATATCGGACATGGAAGGCACTATCGATACACGGTTTTCTTTGAATTCAGTTGTAGGCAAGGGCACATATTTGTAGCATTTACTCAGATTTTGAGACGACAAGGAAAGTTCAGTTTTTAGCACCAGTTAAAATTTTTTAAATTGAGACGATTCCTATTGGCAGTAAAATCCTAAAATCAGCGTAAATGAGAACGACAGTGGAGTTTGTTACAGGAAGCTAGTGAATCTAGTTTACGAGATATTGTATTGTGCACATAGTAAAGAGCGTCAGCTGTTAGTTGCGTCCTATTGCTTAAATGTTAGGTACACCTAGTCTAACTGACACTCGTTTTATCTACAATATCGAACAACAGCTGTCTGTGTTTACAATGTTAAAACTACGATAACCGGTTAACTACTTGCACTAGATCCTGTCTGGTTGTGGTACTGTCAATAGGCATTGTTTCATGGAAATATTTGTACTTTTTAAAATAAATACACATCTAAACCTGATATCACTCTACGTATGCGTTGCTTAGGCGGGCACCTGCTTCGCATTCCAGCTATGGAATCCGCGTATCAATGGCGCCTTCCATCATCGATAGTTCTGCGGTGAAAACTTTACGTGATTCACCTTATGAAGGATAGGGACAGATCAATATTATTCAGAAATCCCAGTACAAGGAAGTATGCTTGCAAAAGGGCTGGAGATACAATAAGATACCACCTACATTACGTCACGGTGAAACAATACTCCGAAAACAAATAATGTCACAATAGCAGTAATATACGCATGAGCATCTAAGATTTCTTTCTCCTTTAATGGCACATACAAATTCTTTGTGGATGGGACTATGTGTAAGATATATTAACAGTCCAACTTAAACAGTTAGTGTTTTATACTTACGGAGTCTTCTGTGAGCGTATAATTCTTCTTCTCCTTCCAACAGGAAGTAATTGTCACTGCTTACTGCTTCAATGGGTAACTGCAACGCTAAGGAATTATGGAAGAGTATTTAATTACTTAGCTGTCAGTGTCACATTGACGCACAATGGAACTTGCGATATTAAAAGAGATGGCACTTGCACAACTGTGCTGGTGATACATCAGTGACACACGCTTCTTGCGTCTGTTATTAATGACGTAAATAAAGACTTCCCACCATTAGTTAAATGAGAACGTCTCATAAGAAACACGAAGAAAAATTCCACAGAGTAACGAGTTGACTAGCACAAATTTAATTGGTCAGAGAGTGGCGTATGTCTTGAAATTAACGTCTAAGATGTTTGTTATTATTTACTGCAGAGTAAGTAATGTAGTGGTACACAGGAAAACTACTAAAGTTGTTAGGTATCAGTCATGGGCATTTTCTTTGTACCGCTGAAACGTGACAATTTGTACCTTCGGTAGAGCTTATCATCAGTGGCATATATTCAGTGAAGAGAAAGTAAGGACTGCTTACACAGCATTAAGTGGAAACAATATCCAGATAATACAAACAATAAAATTTGAAAACATTCCTTACACAGATCGACATATGTGAGATGTATTTAAATAAAAATGAAAGTGCGTGATTCTACACGCTTATGTATATATATACAGGGTGGTCCATTGATAGTGACCGGGCCAAATATCTCACGAAATAAACATCAAACGAAAATACTACAAAGACCGAAACTCGTCTAGCTTGAAGGGGGAAACCAGATGGCGCTATGGTTGGCCCGCTAGATGACGCTGCCATAGGTCAAACGGATATCAACTGCGTTTTTTTTTTAAATTGGAACCACCATTTTTATTCCATATTCGTGTAGTCCTTAAAGAAATATGAATGTTTTAGCTGGACCACTTTTTTCGCTTTGTGATTGATGGCGCTGTAATAGCCACAAACGTATAAGTACGTGGTATCACGTAACATTCCGCCAGCGCGGGCGGTATTTGCTTCGTGATACATTTCCCGTGTTGAAATGCACCGTTTACCAATTGCGGAAAAGGTCGATATCGTTTTGATGTATGGCTGTTGTGATCAAAATTCCCAACGGGTGTGTGCTATGTATACTGTTCGGTATCCTGGACGACATCATCCAAGTGTGCGGACCGTTCGCCGGATAGTTACGTTATTTAAGGAAACAGGAAGTGTTCAGCCACATGTGAAACGTTAACCACGACCTGCAAGAAATGATGATGAACAGGTAGGTGTTTTAGCTGCTGTTGCGGCTAATTCGCACATCAGTAGCAGACAAATTGCCCGAGAATCGGGAATCTCAAAAACGTCGGTGTTGAGAATGCTACATCAACATTTCTTCCACCTGTACCATATTTCTGTGCACCAGGAATTACATGACGACAACTTTGAACTTCGTGTGCAGTTCTGCCACTGGGCACAAGAGAAATTACGGGACGACGGCAGACTTTTTGCAAGCTTTCTATTTAGCGACGAAGCGTCATTCGCCAACAGCGGTAACGTAAACCGGCATATTATGCACTATTGGGCAACGGAAAATCCACGATGGCGGCGACAAGCGGAACATCAGCGACCTTGGCGGGCTAATGTATGGCGCGGAATTATGGAAGGAAGGATAATTGGCCCCTATTTTATCGATGGAAATTAAATGGTGCCATGTATGCTGATTTCCTACGTAATGTTCTACCGATGTTACTACAAGATGCTTCACTGCATGACAGAATGGCGATGTACTTCCAACATGATGGATGTCCGGCACATAGCTCGCGTGCCGTTGAAGCGGTATTGAATAGCATATTTCATGACAGGTGGATTGGTCGTCGAAGCACCATACCATGGCCCACATGTTCACCGGATCTGACGTCCCCGGATTTCTTTCTGTGAGGAAAGTTGAAGGATATTTGCCATCGTGATCCACCGATAACGCCTGACAACATGCGTTAGCGCATTGTCAACGCATGTGGGAACATTACGGAAGGCGAACTACTCGCTGTTGAGAGGAATGTCGTTACACGTGTTGCCAAATGCATTGAGGTTGGCGGACATCATTTTGAGCATTTATAGCATTTAGGAACAAGGTTTTAAATTGTAAGACATTTCCAGTGGCAGATGTGGACTCTGTCCACAATCTATTGGTTATGAACTGTAGATTAAAACTGAAGAAACTGCAAAAAGGCGGGAATTTAAGGAGATGGGAATTGGATAAACTGAAAGAACCGGAGGTTGTACAGAGTTTCATGGAGAGCGTAAGGGAAAAATTGACAGGAATGGGGGAAAGAAATACAGTAGAAGAAGAATGGGTAGCTTAGAGGGATGAGGTGGTGAAGGCAGCAGAGGATCAAGTAGGTAAAAAGACGAGAGCTAGTAGAAACCTTGGGTAACAGATGAAATATTGAATTTAATTGATGAAAGGAGAAAATATAAAAATGCAGTAAATGAAGCAGGCAAAAAGGAACACAAACGTCTCAAAAATGAGATCGACAGGAAGTGCAAAATGGCTAAGCTAGCATGGCTAGAGGACAAATGTAAGGATGTAGAGGCTTATCTCACTAGGGTTAAGATAGATACTGCCTACAGGAAAATTAAAGAGACCTTTGGAGAAAAGAGAACCACTTGTATGAATATCAAGAGCTCAGATGGAAACCCAGTTCTAAGCAAGGAAGGGAAAGCAGAAAGGTGAAAGGAGTATATAGAGGGTCTATACAAGGGCGATGTTCTTGAGGACAATATTATGGAAATGGAAGAGGATGTAGATGAAAATGAAGTGGGAGATATGATACTGCGTGAAGAGTTTGACAGAGCACTGAAAGACCTGAGTCGCAACAAAGCTCCGGGAGTAGACAACATTCCATTAGAACCACTGACGGCCTTGGGAGAGCCAGTCCTGAGAAAACTCTACCATCTGGTGAGCAAGATGTATGAGACAGGCGAAATACCTTCGGACTTCAAGAAGAATATAATAATTCCAATCCCAAAGAAAGCAGGTGTTGACAGATGTGAAAATTACCGAACTATCAGTTTAATAAGACACAGCTGCAAAATACTAACACGAATTCTTTACAGACGAATGGAAAAACTAGTAGAAGCCGACCTCGGGGAAGATCAGTTTGGATTCCGCAGAAATATTGGAACACGTGAGGCAATACTGACCCTACGACTTATCTTAGAAGCTAGATTAAGCAAAGGCAAACCTACATTATTAGCATTTGTAGACTCAGAGAAAGCTTTTGACATTGTTGACTGGAATACTCTCTTTCAAATTCTGAAGGTGGCAGGGGTAAAATACAGGGAGCGAAAAGCTATATAGAATGTGTACAGAAACCAGATGGCAGTTGTAAGTGTCGAGGGACATCAAAAGGAAGCTGTGGTTGGGAAGGGAGTGAGACATGGTTGTAGCCTCTCCCCGATGTTGCTCAATCTGTATATTGAGCAAGCAGTAACGGAAACAAAAGAAAAATTCGAAGTAGGTATTAAAATCCATGGAGAAGAAATAAAAGCTTTAAGGTTCGCCGATGACATTTTAACTCTGTCAGAGACAGCAAGGACTTGGAAGAGCAGTTGAACGGAATGGATAGTGTCTTGAAAGGAGGATATAAGGTGAACATCAACAAAAGCAAAACAAGGATAGTGGAATGTAGTCGAATTAAGTTAGGATATGAGACACTTAAAGTAGTAAAGGTGTTTTGCTATTTGGGGAGCAAAATAACTGATGATGGTCGAAGTAGAGAGGATATAAAATGTAGACTGGAAATGGCAAGGAAAGCATTTCTGAAGAAGAGAAATTTGTTAACATCGATTATAGGTTTAAGTGTCAGGAAGTCGTTTCTGAAAGTATTTTTATGGAGTGTAGCCATGTATGGAAGTGAAACATGGACGATAAATAGTTTAGACAAGAAGAGAATAGAAGCTTTCGAAATGTGGTGCTACAGAAGAATGCTGAAGATTAGATGGGTAGATCACGTAACTAATGAGGAAGTATTGAATAGGATTGGGGAGAAGAGAAGTTTGTGGCACAACGTGACTAGAAGAAGGGATCGGTTGGTAGGGCATGTTCTGAGGCATCAAGGGAACACCAGTTTAGTATTGGAGGGCAGCGTGGAGGGTAAAAATCGTAGAGGGAGACCAAGAGATGAATACACTAAGCAGATGCAGAAGGATGTAGGTTGCAGTAGGTTGTGGGAGATGAAGAAGCTTGCACTGGATAGAGTAGCATCGAGAGCTGCATCAAACCATCTCAGGACTGAAGACCACAACAACAACAACATTGCACTAATGTGGTATTTACAGGTAATCATGCTGCATCAGCATGCGTTCTCAGAAATGATAATTTCACAAAGGTATATGTATCACATTGGAACAACCGAAATAAAATGTTCAAACATACCTGAGTTCTGTATTTTAATTTAAAAAACCTACCTGTTACCAACTGTTGTTTAAAATTGTGAGCCATATGATTGTGGCTATTAAAGCGCCATCTGTCACAAGGCGAAATAAGTGGTCCAACTAAAACATTCATATTTCTTTACGTACTACATGAATATGTAATAAATAATAGGGGTTCCTATTTAAAAAACGCAGTTGATATCCGTTTGACCTATGGCAGCGCTATCTAGCGGGCCAACCATAGTGCCATCTGGTTTCCCCCTGCAAGCTAGACAAGTTTCGTCTTTGTAGTTTTTTCGTTTCATGCTTATTTCGTGAGATATTTGGACCGGTCACGATCTATGGACCACCCTGCGTATACGAAGGACTAACCATAATGGTGATAGATAGTTGTATGTTATCTCAACAATTTTAACGTTTTAAACAAGCATCACATTGGTATGCTCCTGTTGGCGGGAAGATAAGCAACCAGGCCTGTTGAGTGGGTATCTTACCGCTGAGCGGCGAAATTGTGGAAATCCAAGCAGGGGGGAGTCACAGTGAATATTAGATTTTGCTGCACAACTTTCGCGTTCATAGTTTCCATAAGGCGAAGTACAAAATGCATCTCTTTAGATCTAAATTGTGTACCATAATCATAAACATAGCATACAGAATTTCACTACACAAATTTATAAGTGCCACGCGTGGCTGTCAGGATTCCCTAATATGAGTAATATGAACAAACGCCACTGTATTAAACCCACATATGTTCTCAGTGAATGTGATGAAGAGCTTGAACATGATTTTGTACGTTCTCCTGTGTTTACAGGAATGTAATGACTTGACTGCTTATGTTTGAAACTCATTCATTAAAATAAAATAAAGGAGAGAAGTGAATAGAAATTTGTCTCGGTTGTTCTGGATGAAGCAATTGATGCGTCCTCTGTACTTTGCTTACAGCTCTTAGTCGAGTCCATGAAAGAATTTCAAGAATCATGAATATTCACACAGTTACAGTATGAGAGACATTTGAATAGTTGGCAGTCTAGAGACTTTGGAATTGCAGTGTTCATTCTGCGTTACCGCTCAGTGACGGAATTCATTGCTACTGCAAGTTATGTCATAGATCAAAGAGTGCATAATGCTTCCCCTCACTTCATGTCACCGATAAGAACCTCCCCTCTGTCTGAGGAAGTAGAGAAACGACTGCCGAAAGCGCCTGCGACACAGTAGGGTTCAGTGTCTCTTTTGGTGAAAACCATATGTAATAGTCACTTTTTCAAGAATATAGTAAATCGAGATGAATTCGACGAAGAAAGATAGCCTACTACTCACGGATCTTAAATCTCGAAACCAGGTCTCAATGTGGATGTAGTTCTATGTACTTTTGTAGATAGTTTCCATCTCTCTGACACATTATCTGATATTTTAAACACCAGAGCATATGGGACTGGCTATGTGCGACAAAACTGATGTCCGAGAATCTTTGGAAACAAAACGTAATGGACATGCAGTGCCAATATATCGATGAATCGTTAACTGAATCTCCAAGGAAAAATAATTGCTGTCGAAGGAAGTATGGAATAATTTAACGTAAATTTTACACACTCGTGTTCCAATTATAAAGACTTTCTGTTATTCTTTGAATTTTTACACGTAAGCTTCTTTGATCATTACAAGTAACGTTACCCTTGACATGCATCACAATCACGAGAGACATATGGGTTTTTGTTTTCTCCTGTTTAAGATGAGTTGTTGAATTTAATTGTGAAATTTGCTTGAGTTTAATCACTCATGCGAAAAACAGCTTGTCCTTTTCTCACTTGATATTTTGCGAACAATGGATGAAGGACGAGAGGCAGATTCCTTATTCTTAGATTCCCGAAAACCTTTTGACAAATCACCGCACTGCAGACTGTTGACGAAGGTACGAGCATACGGAAAGAAATCACATATATATATGTGCCACGAAGAACACTTAAGTAACAGAACCCAGTATGTCGTCCTCGATAGCGAGGGTTCGTCATAGACAATGGTATCGCCAGGAGTGCCATAGGGAAGTGTAACAAAACTGCTTCTATTCGCTATATACATAACGATCTAGCGGACACTGTGAGCAGCAGCCTCCGGCTCTTCGATGATAATGTTGATGTCTACGGGAAATTGTCGCCGTCGAGTGACTGTAGGAGGATACAAGATGACCCAGACAAAATTATCACTTAGTGTTGTGAATGACAGCTAGCTTTAAACGTAGAAAAATAAAAGTATAGCGTGTTGTTGTTGTTGTGGTCTTCAGTCCTGAGACTGGTTTGATGCTACTCTATCTTGTGCAAGCTTCTTCATCTCCCAGTACCTACTGCAACCTACATCCTTCTGAATCTGCTTAGTGTATTCATCTCTTGGTCTCCCTCTACGATTTTTACCCTCCACGCTGCCCTCCAGTACTAAATTGGTGATCCCTTGATGACTCAAAACATGTCCTACCAACCGATCCCTTCTTCTACTCAAGTTGTGCCACAAACTCCTCCACAATTCATCCAGTACACCCTCATTAGTTGTGTGATGTACCCATCTAATCTTCAGCATTCTTCTGTAGAAACACATTTCCAAAACTTCTATTCTCATCTTGTCCAAACTATTTATCGTCCATGTTTCGCTTCCATACATGGTTACACTCCATACAAATACTTTCAGAAACGACATCCTTACATATAAATCTGTACTCGATGTTAGCAAATTTCTGTTCTTCAGAAACGCTTTCCTTGCCATTGCCAGTTTAGATAATATGTCCTTTCTACTTCGACCATCATCAGTTATTTTGCTCCCCAAATAGCAAAATTCCTTTACTACCTTTCAGGATCATTCCTGAAATAGTTATTTTACCCGTGGATAAAGGAAATGCAACTGTACTGCTTCCATTACCAGAGAACAAACACAAAATATACGACCTACTGATGTGCGAATTAGCCGCAACAGCAGCTAAAACACCTACCTGTTCATCATCATTTCTTGCAGGTCGTGGTTAACGTTTCACATGTGGCTGAACACTTCCTGTTTCCTTAAATAACGTAACTATCCGGCGAACGGTCCGCACACTTGGATGATGTCGTCCAGGATACCGAACAGTATACATAGCACACACCCGTTGGGAATTTTGATCACAACAGCCATACATCAAAACGATATCGACCTTTTCCGCAATTGGTAAACGGTGCATTTCAACACGGGAAATGTATCACGAAGCAAATACCGCCCGCGCTGGCGGAATGTTACGTGATACCACGTACTTATACGTTTGTGGCTATTACAGCGCCATCAATCACAAAGCGAAAAAAGTGGTCCAGCTAAAACATTCATATTTCTTTAAGGACTACACGAATATGGAATAAAAATGGTGGTTCCAATTTAAAAAAAAAACGCAGTTGATATCCGTTTGACCTATGGCAGCGTCATCTAGCGGGCCAACCATAGCGCCATCTGGTTTCCCCCTTCAAGCTAGACGAGTTTCGGTCTTTGTAGTATTTTCGTTTGATGTTTATTTCGTGAGATATTTGGCCCGGTCACTATCAATGGACCACCCTGTATATATATACATAAGCGTGTAGAATCACGCACTTTCATTTTTATTTAAATACATCTCACATATGTCGATCTGTGTAAGGAATGTTTTCAAATTTTATTGTTTGTATTATCTGGATATTGTTTCCACTTAATGCTGTGTAAGCAGTCCTTACTTTCTCTTCACTGAATATATGCCACTGATGATAAGCTCTACCGATAGTGACCGGGCCAAATATCTCACGAAATAAACATCAAACGAAAATACTACAAAGACCGAAACTCGTCTAGCTTGAAGGGGGAAACCAGATGGCGCTATGGTTGGCCCGCTAGATGACGCTGCCATAGGTCAAACGGATATCAACTGCGTTTTTTTTTTAAATTGGAACCACCATTTTTATTCCATATTCGTGTAGTCCTTAAAGAAATATGAATGTTTTAGCTGGACCACTTTTTTCGCTTTGTGATTGATGGCGCTGTAATAGCCACAAACGTATAAGTACGTGGTATCACGTAACATTCCGCCAGCGCGGGCGGTATTTGCTTCGTGATACATTTCCCGTGTTGAAATGCACCGTTTACCAATTGCGGAAAAGGTCGATATCGTTTTGATGTATGGCTGTTGTGATCAAAATTCCCAACGGGTGTGTGCTATGTATACTGTTCGGTATCCTGGACGACATCATCCAAGTGTGCGGACCGTTCGCCGGATAGTTACGTTATTTAAGGAAACAGGAAGTGTTCAGCCACATGTGAAACGTTAACCACGACCTGCAAGAAATGATGATGAACAGGTAGGTGTTTTAGCTGCTGTTGCGGCTAATTCGCACATCAGTAGCAGACAAATTGCCCGAGAATCGGGAATCTCAAAAACGTCGGTGTTGAGAATGCTACATCAACATTTCTTGCACCTGTACCATATTTCTGTGCACCAGGAATTACATGACGACAACTTTGAACTTCGTGTGCAGTTCTGCCACTGGGCACAAGAGAAATTACGGGACGACGGCAGACTTTTTGCAAGCTTTCTATTTAGCGACGAAGCGTCATTCGCCAACAGCGGTAACGTAAACCGGCATATTATGCACTATTGGGCAACGGAAAATCCACGATGGCGGCGACAAGCGGAACATCAGCGACCTTGGCGGGCTAATGTATGGCGCGGAATTATGGAAGGAAGGATAATTGGCCCCTATTTTATCGATGGAAATTAAATGGTGCCATGTATGCTGATTTCCTACGTAATGTTCTACCGATGTTACTACAAGATGCTTCACTGCATGACAGAATGGCGATGTACTTCCAACATGATGGATGTCCGGCACATAGCTCGCGTGCCGTTGAAGCGGTATTGAATAGCATATTTCATGACAGGTGGATTGGTCGTCGAAGCACCATACCATGGCCCACATGTTCACCGGATCTGACGTCCCCGGATTTCTTTCTGTGAGGAAAGTTGAAGGATATTTGCCATCGTGATCCACCGATAACGCCTGACAACATGCGTTAGCGCATTGTCAACGCATGTGGGAACATTACGGAAGGCGAACTACTCGCTGTTGAGAGGAATGTCGTTACACGTGTTGCCAAATGCATTGAGGTTGGCGGACATCATTTTGAGCATTTATAGCATTTAGGAACAAGGTTTTAAATTGTAAGACATTTCCAGTGGCAGATGTGGACTCTGTCCACAATCTATTGGTTATGAACTGTAGATTAAAACTGAAGAAACTGCAAAAAGGCGGGAATTTAAGGAGATGGGAATTGGATAAACTGAAAGAACCGGAGGTTGTACAGAGTTTCATGGAGAGCGTAAGGGAAAAATTGACAGGAATGGGGGAAAGAAATACAGTAGAAGAAGAATGGGTAGCTTAGAGGGATGAGGTGGTGAAGGCAGCAGAGGATCAAGTAGGTAAAAAGACGAGAGCTAGTAGAAACCTTGGGTAACAGATGAAATATTGAATTTAATTGATGAAAGGAGAAAATATAAAAATGCAGTAAATGAAGCAGGCAAAAAGGAACACAAACGTCTCAAAAATGAGATCGACAGGAAGTGCAAAATGGCTAAGCTAGCATGGCTAGAGGACAAATGTAAGGATGTAGAGGCTTATCTCACTAGGGTTAAGATAGATACTGCCTACAGGAAAATTAAAGAGACCTTTGGAGAAAAGAGAACCACTTGTATGAATATCAAGAGCTCAGATGGAAACCCAGTTCTAAGCAAGGAAGGGAAAGCAGAAAGGTGAAAGGAGTATATAGAGGGTCTATACAAGGGCGATGTTCTTGAGGACAATATTATGGAAATGGAAGAGGATGTAGATGAAAATGAAGTGGGAGATATGATACTGCGTGAAGAGTTTGACAGAGCACTGAAAGACCTGAGTCGCAACAAAGCTCCGGGAGTAGACAACATTCCATTAGAACCACTGACGGCCTTGGGAGAGCCAGTCCTGAGAAAACTCTACCATCTGGTGAGCAAGATGTATGAGACAGGCGAAATACCTTCGGACTTCAAGAAGAATATAATAATTCCAATCCCAAAGAAAGCAGGTGTTGACAGATGTGAAAATTACCGAACTATCAGTTTAATAAGACACAGCTGCAAAATACTAACACGAATTCTTTACAGACGAATGGAAAAACTAGTAGAAGCCGACCTCGGGGAAGATCAGTTTGGATTCCGCAGAAATATTGGAACACGTGAGGCAATACTGACCCTACGACTTATCTTAGAAGCTAGATTAAGCAAAGGCAAACCTACATTATTAGCATTTGTAGACTCAGAGAAAGCTTTTGACATTGTTGACTGGAATACTCTCTTTCAAATTCTGAAGGTGGCAGGGGTAAAATACAGGGAGCGAAAAGCTATATAGAATGTGTACAGAAACCAGATGGCAGTTGTAAGTGTCGAGGGACATCAAAAGGAAGCTGTGGTTGGGAAGGGAGTGAGACATGGTTGTAGCCTCTCCCCGATGTTGCTCAATCTGTATATTGAGCAAGCAGTAACGGAAACAAAAGAAAAATTCGAAGTAGGTATTAAAATCCATGGAGAAGAAATAAAAGCTTTAAGGTTCGCCGATGACATTTTAACTCTGTCAGAGACAGCAAGGACTTGGAAGAGCAGTTGAACGGAATGGATAGTGTCTTGAAAGGAGGATATAAGGTGAACATCAACAAAAGCAAAACAAGGATAGTGGAATGTAGTCGAATTAAGTTAGGATATGAGACACTTAAAGTAGTAAAGGTGTTTTGCTATTTGGGGAGCAAAATAACTGATGATGGTCGAAGTAGAGAGGATATAAAATGTAGACTGGAAATGGCAAGGAAAGCATTTCTGAAGAAGAGAAATTTGTTAACATCGATTATAGGTTTAAGTGTCAGGAAGTCGTTTCTGAAAGTATTTTTATGGAGTGTAGCCATGTATGGAAGTGAAACATGGACGATAAATAGTTTAGACAAGAAGAGAATAGAAGCTTTCGAAATGTGGTGCTACAGAAGAATGCTGAAGATTAGATGGGTAGATCACGTAACTAATGAGGAAGTATTGAATAGGATTGGGGAGAAGAGAAGTTTGTGGCACAACGTGACTAGAAGAAGGGATCGGTTGGTAGGGCATGTTCTGAGGCATCAAGGGAACACCAGTTTAGTATTGGAGGGCAGCGTGGAGGGTAAAAATCGTAGAGGGAGACCAAGAGATGAATACACTAAGCAGATGCAGAAGGATGTAGGTTGCAGTAGGTTGTGGGAGATGAAGAAGCTTGCACTGGATAGAGTAGCATCGAGAGCTGCATCAAACCATCTCAGGACTGAAGACCACAACAACAACAACATTGCACTAATGTGGTATTTACAGGTAATCATGCTGCATCAGCATGCGTTCTCAGAAATGATAATTTCACAAAGGTATATGTATCACATTGGAACAACCGAAATAAAATGTTCAAACATACCTGAGTTCTGTATTTTAATTTAAAAAACCTACCTGTTACCAACTGTTGTTTAAAATTGTGAGCCATATGATTGTGGCTATTAAAGCGCCATCTGTCACAAGGCGAAATAAGTGGTCCAACTAAAACATTCATATTTCTTTACGTACTACATGAATATGTAATAAATAATAGGGGTTCCTATTTAAAAAACGCAGTTGATATCCGTTTGACCTATGGCAGCGCTATCTAGCGGGCCAACCATAGTGCCATCTGGTTTCCCCCTGCAAGCTAGACAAGTTTCGTCTTTGTAGTTTTTTCGTTTCATGCTTATTTCGTGAGATATTTGGACCGGTCACGATCTATGGACCACCCTGCGTATACGAAGGACTAACCATAATGGTGATAGATAGTTGTATGTTATCTCAACAATTTTAACGTTTTAAACAAGCATCACATTGGTATGCTCCTGTTGGCGGGAAGATAAGCAACCAGGCCTGTTGAGTGGGTATCTTACCGCTGAGCGGCGAAATTGTGGAAATCCAAGCAGGGGGGAGTCACAGTGAATATTAGATTTTGCTGCACAACTTTCGCGTTCATAGTTTCCATAAGGCGAAGTACAAAATGCATCTCTTTAGATCTAAATTGTGTACCATAATCATAAACATAGCATACAGAATTTCACTACACAAATTTATAAGTGCCACGCGTGGCTGTCAGGATTCCCTAATATGAGTAATATGAACAAACGCCACTGTATTAAACCCACATATGTTCTCAGTGAATGTGATGAAGAGCTTGAACATGATTTTGTACGTTCTCCTGTGTTTACAGGAATGTAATGACTTGACTGCTTATGTTTGAAACTCATTCATTAAAATAAAATAAAGGAGAGAAGTGAATAGAAATTTGTCTCGGTTGTTCTGGATGAAGCAATTGATGCGTCCTCTGTACTTTGCTTACAGCTCTTAGTCGAGTCCATGAAAGAATTTCAAGAATCATGAATATTCACACAGTTACAGTATGAGAGACATTTGAATAGTTGGCAGTCTAGAGACTTTGGAATTGCAGTGTTCATTCTGCGTTACCGCTCAGTGACGGAATTCATTGCTACTGCAAGTTATGTCATAGATCAAAGAGTGCATAATGCTTCCCCTCACTTCATGTCACCGATAAGAACCTCCCCTCTGTCTGAGGAAGTAGAGAAACGACTGCCGAAAGCGCCTGCGACACAGTAGGGTTCAGTGTCTCTTTTGGTGAAAACCATATGTAATAGTCACTTTTTCAAGAATATAGTAAATCGAGATGAATTCGACGAAGAAAGATAGCCTACTACTCACGGATCTTAAATCTCGAAACCAGGTCTCAATGTGGATGTAGTTCTATGTACTTTTGTAGATAGTTTCCATCTCTCTGACACATTATCTGATATTTTAAACACCAGAGCATATGGGACTGGCTATGTGCGACAAAACTGATGTCCGAGAATCTTTGGAAACAAAACGTAATGGACATGCAGTGCCAATATATCGATGAATCGTTAACTGAATCTCCAAGGAAAAATAATTGCTGTCGAAGGAAGTATGGAATAATTTAACGTAAATTTTACACACTCGTGTTCCAATTATAAAGACTTTCTGTTATTCTTTGAATTTTTACACGTAAGCTTCTTTGATCATTACAAGTAACGTTACCCTTGACATGCATCACAATCACGAGAGACATATGGGTTTTTGTTTTCTCCTGTTTAAGATGAGTTGTTGAATTTAATTGTGAAATTTGCTTGAGTTTAATCACTCATGCGAAAAACAGCTTGTCCTTTTCTCACTTGATATTTTGCGAACAATGGATGAAGGACGAGAGGCAGATTCCTTATTCTTAGATTCCCGAAAACCTTTTGACAAATCACCGCACTGCAGACTGTTGACGAAGGTACGAGCATACGGAAAGAAATCACATATATATATGTGCCACGAAGAACACTTAAGTAACAGAACCCAGTATGTCGTCCTCGATAGCGAGGGTTCGTCATAGACAATGGTATCGCCAGGAGTGCCATAGGGAAGTGTAACAAAACTGCTTCTATTCGCTATATACATAACGATCTAGCGGACACTGTGAGCAGCAGCCTCCGGCTCTTCGATGATAATGTTGATGTCTACGGGAAATTGTCGCCGTCGAGTGACTGTAGGAGGATACAAGATGACCCAGACAAAATTATCACTTAGTGTTGTGAATGACAGCTAGCTTTAAACGTAGAAAAATAAAAGTATAGCGTGTTGTTGTTGTTGTGGTCTTCAGTCCTGAGACTGGTTTGATGCTACTCTATCTTGTGCAAGCTTCTTCATCTCCCAGTACCTACTGCAACCTACATCCTTCTGAATCTGCTTAGTGTATTCATCTCTTGGTCTCCCTCTACGATTTTTACCCTCCACGCTGCCCTCCAGTACTAAATTGGTGATCCCTTGATGACTCAAAACATGTCCTACCAACCGATCCCTTCTTCTACTCAAGTTGTGCCACAAACTCCTCCACAATTCATCCAGTACACCCTCATTAGTTGTGTGATGTACCCATCTAATCTTCAGCATTCTTCTGTAGAAACACATTTCCAAAACTTCTATTCTCATCTTGTCCAAACTATTTATCGTCCATGTTTCGCTTCCATACATGGTTACACTCCATACAAATACTTTCAGAAACGACATCCTTACATATAAATCTGTACTCGATGTTAGCAAATTTCTGTTCTTCAGAAACGCTTTCCTTGCCATTGCCAGTTTAGATAATATGTCCTTTCTACTTCGACCATCATCAGTTATTTTGCTCCCCAAATAGCAAAATTCCTTTACTACCTTTCAGGATCATTCCTGAAATAGTTATTTTACCCGTGGATAAAGGAAATGCAACTGTACTGCTTCCATTACCAGAGAACAAACACAAAATATACGACCTACTCGCGGACCCAGCAATCAGAAAACTGAAGAAAGACGCGACCAACAGGGTGAAAAAGAAAACTATTGAGCTTCTACGCCAGTGCCTGCCGAAGGAAATCGTCAAGAAACTACGACCTCGAGCTGCTGCTGCCCCAAGGCTCTATGGGTTACCAAAGGTGCACAAAAAGGATGTTCCTTTGCGCCCTATCGTCAGCAACGTAGGCGCTCCAACGTATCAACTAGTCAAATATTTTACGGTGGAATTAAGCCCTCACGTCGGGAAATGTCAGGAATTCTGTACATTTCATTCAACGGCTGCGGGAGCTGCGCCTCCGTAAGCAGGACCTCATGGTGAGCTTCGATGTGGTCCCACTTTTCACCAGAGTGCCGCTGGACGACTGTCTTGATTAGGGGGAAATTCAACAAGACAGTGACTAATCTTTTCCAGTTGGTCCTCACATCAACATTCTTTCTGTTCGACGTAAACTATTACGAACAGTCGGATGCTGTTGCCATGGGGTGTCCCCTGTCACCGGTGGTAGCAAACTTGTTTATCAAGGACTTCGAAGAGAAAGCACTGGGAACTGCAGCACTGAAGCTTCTGCGCTTCTACACATATGTTGATGACACATTTGTGATATGGTCTCATGGAAGAAAAAAACTTCAAGAGTTTCTCCAACATCTGAATTCTCTGCATCCTAACATCAAATTCACCATGGAGGTGGAAGAGAATGGTGAACTCCCGTTTGTGGACGTCCTAATCAAGTGCAAAACCTATGGCACCTTGGGACACAGTGTATACAGGAAAGAAACCCACACTGATCTGTATCTTCACGCTACCAGCTGCCATCATCCTTCACAGCGTTAGGCTGTACTGCAAACACTGGTATACAGGGCTCGCGCAATATCGGATGAAGAAAGCCTACAAGGAGAACTTAACCACCTTAAGGACGTTTCCAAGGAGAACGGATATAACGATAGTCAAATTCGACGTGCTTTCAGGCAGAATGCACAAGCCCAGCAGAGAGAGAACGAGGACGACGAGAAGACAATGGCGTACCTGCCTTATGCCGGCAAAGTATCCAACAAAATCAGCAGAATTCTGGCTCGGTGTAACATCAGATGTGTCTTCCGCCCACCTCCGAAAACGCGTGCTCTGCTACGTACAGTAAAAGATGACCTGGGGCTCCGCAAACCGGGTGTTTACCGTATTCTGTGTAAATGCGGTAAGGCATACATCGGGCAAACTGTACGGACAATCGCAGAAAGATGACAGGAACACAGAAAGCACACTGAACAGATGCAGGCTACAGAATCTGCGGTTACGGAACATTACATGGATGATGGAGATACTATGGAGTACGCGAAAACGGAAGTTTTACGGCAGGCCTCGTCTTTTTGAAACTGTTTTACGAAGGAGGCGATTGAAATACGTGTAGCTGACGGTCTGATCAACAGAGACGCTGGGTTCAACCTCAGCAAAGCCTGGGACCCAGCACTCAGCCAATTAAAAGCACAGCGCCGACCCAAAGCGACTTCCGCGCCAGACGAAGGCCACAGGAAATCTGATGGTCCACAGTTTGCATCCAGCAGCCCTCCCCTCCCCACCATCCCTCCACGCAGGGCCGCGTCCGGCAGGACGCGGGGGTTGGGGAGGGGAGTTATTAGAATATAAAGGGGAGGAGATTCAGCGGAGACACTCAGTCTACGGGTATTACCTGAAGATGACAGCAAGGAATGTTGTCGAAATATTGTGGTTTGAAAACGACTGCACACGGCTGAAGACCTGAGAACAGTACAAATAGGAATGTAGTCTTCCGCCCTTACTGTTGAATCTATTAATAGAAAAGGTAATGATGAAAATAAAAGAACGGGTCAAGTGTGGGATTCAAATCCAGGTGGAAGGATATCAATGATAAGATTCAGTGATGGTATTGCTGTCCTCAGTGAATTTGAAGAAGAATGGCAGAATATGTAGAATGGAATGAACAATCGAATGAGTACAGAATATGGATCGAGAGTAAATCGAAGAAATAAAGAAATTATGAGAAGTACCAGATATGAGAAGAGCGAGTAAATTGGGGATCATGAACTAGCCATAGTTAAGGACTTCTTCTACTCAGCAAACAAATTCACCCATGATGGACGGAGGAAGGAAGACATTAAAAGCTAACTAGCACTGGCAGAATTGTCATTCCTGGCGAATAACGTTTACTAGTACCAAGTATAGATTTTAACAATACTCGCAAGATTGCATATTTGTAAAACAGAACTGAATGACAGTGAAACATGGAATATCGGTATGCAATGAATAAATTCAGAATAAGGTATTAGTGATTATGTAGTGACAATGGAAAAATGGAATAACCGTTATACCCGGATCAGAATAACATAGTGATTGACGGCACGCTGTTTACAGGGTTGTTACCATAGCAACAGCCGATCAGAGAAAGCGCTTGGCTGCGTCTCCTGCTCTGTTCAACGCCGTCGAATCTCTCTGCTACAGCAGGTAGCGGCTACTGTTGCCGGTTGCAGACGGCGCTCACGGCCGGTAACATAAACAGCTTTCGCCCGTTCCTTCGTATACTTGTTTGTCTGTGCTGCGAATTTATTTTTCGATACGGAATGTTTGAAGCTTCTAGTGGAAGTCTGAAAAATGGTGTGGTTGCCAAACGGTAAGCTCAGCTATCTGCTCATATTTCGTGTGGATGCTCGTCCCGGGAAAACTTCGAGAAGGAGAGAAACAATGATGCGACCCTTATTACTTCGCTAGAACGTAGTCCAGAAAACTACCGTTACCTTGAAGACAGTAAAACACTGTCGTCGAAGTCAGTAAGGGGAAAAAACTGAGGACACTCGGTAAAAAGAGAAGGACAGAGCCACGGCTAAAAAACTAGGATGCTTTCGAGCAAGATGTTATTCGTCGCCACATGCAGTGTATATGGTTATCACGAGAGAAATGCACATGCAACTATTTACAAAAGTAAATAACTGTGTGTTACTCTTCGCGAAGCAGTTATTCAGTGGCAGCAAGACTTATTTGTTAATGGGTGTCAGAGGCCTCGGTTTTCGGTAAAGAAGAACTTATAAAAATTTATCCCGGAGAAAGGTGATATCGCAGCGTGGCACTGTCGGTGTTTAGGAAATATTATTAACGTGCCGTTTGAAGACATTGTATGGCTGAATAAACTTAGTCAATGGTTCTAATGGGTCTGAGCACTATAGGACTTAACATCTATGGTCATCAGTCCCCTAGAACTTAGAACTGCGTAAACCTAACTAACCTAAGGACATCACACAACACCCAGCCATCACGAGGCAGAGAAAATCCCTGACCCCGCCGGGAATCGAACCCGGGATCCCGGGCGTGGGAAGCGAGAACGCTACCGCACGACCACGAGATGCGGGCAATAAACTTAGTCATTCCGTTATGAAATGCGGGACAGATGATAGTACACGTGGAAGTTCTACTGTTCTCGTAGGAATGGGCATAAGAATTACCGTCTTGAATGCTGGAACTGCATCTGGTTTCGTACCTAAATGTTTCCATCTTTACAAATCGAGAAAAACAAGCGGCAATCACGAGGAGATGAACCACGACGGTTTTATGAAGTGGATCAAGGGGCACATACTGAAAAACTTAAATCAGCCGTCTGTAATTGTAATGGACATACTACCCAGCTATTAGAGATGCGACTCCGACGATGGCAACGAAAGAAGCCGACATTGTTGCTGAAACGTTACTGCCACTTCAACGCCCTCGAAATGATCTAGGGACTGGTTAAACATTACGTGGCAACAAATAACGAAAGTTTTAATTGTGGTAGATATTCAAAGACTCTTAGAGGAAGCAGCGGCACAAATAGCGCCAGAGAAGTCAAGTAGTGTGTACACCTCACAGAAACGGTTCTTATGGAATCATGGAAAAGTGAAGTGACTGTTGAAGATTATAAGGAACATATTACTGTATCCTTAGAAATTCCAGTGGCTCTTCTTCAGACCAGAACTGAGATAACGACAATGTCGAGCAAGAAAGTGATTCTCAACTGAGTGCCATTTACCCATTGCCTTAACACGTCGTTATTTTTGAGATCGTTTTTCATACTTTGGACTGAATGGTGTGTACTGCAATTGCGCAAGAAATCTCATCTCATTATTAAGGACTACTCCTCAGCAAAGGTATGACACACGACGAACTCATTACAGTGATTGGTAAATACTCAAGCCAATTATATTACACTCCTGGAAATTGAAATAAGAACACCGTGAATTCATTGTCCCAGGAAGGGGAAACTTTATTGACACATTCCTGGGGTCAGATACATCACATGATCACACTGACAGAACCACAGGCACATAGATACAGGCAACAGAGTATGCACAATGTCGGCATTAGTACAGTGTATATCCACCTTTCGCAGCAATGCAGGCTGCTATTCTCCCATGGAGACGATCGTAGAGATGCTGGATGTAGTCCTGTGGAACGGCTTGCCATGCCATTTCCACCTGGCGCCTCAGTTGGACCAGCGTTCGTGCTGGACGTGCAGACCGCGTGAGACGACGCTTCAACCAGTCCCAAATATGCTCAATGGGGGACAGATCCGGAGATCTTGCTGGCCAGGGTAGTTGACTTACACCTTCTAGAGCACGTTGGGTGGCACGGGATACATGCGGACGTGCATTGTCCTGTTGGAACAGCAAGTTCCCTTGCCGGTCTAGGAATGGTAGAACGATGGGTTCGATGATGGTTTGGATGTACCGTGCACTATTCAGTGTCCCCTCGACGATCACCAGTGGCGTACGGACAGTGTAGGAGATCGCTCCCCACATCATGATGCCGGGTGTTGGCCCTGTGTGCCTCGGTCGTATGCAGTCCTGATTGTGGCGCTCACCTGCACGGCGCCAAACACGCATACGACCATCATTGGCACCAAGGCAGAAGCGACTCTCATCGCTGAAGACGACACGTCTCCATTCGTCCCTCCATTCACGCCTGTCGCGACACCACTGGAGGCGGGCTGCACGATGTTGGGGCGTGAGCGGAAGACGGCCTAACGGTGTGCGGGACCGTAGCCCAGCTTCATGGAGACGGTTGCGAATGGTCCTCGCCGATACCCCAGGAGCAACAGTGTCCCTAATTTGCTGAGAAGTGGCGGTGCGGTCCCCTACGGCACTGCGTAGGATCCTACGGTCTTGGCGTGCATCCGTGCGTCGCTGCGGTCCGGTCCCAGGTCGACGGGCACGTGCACCTTCCGCCGACCACTGGCGACAACATCGATGTAGTGTGGAGACCTCACGCCCCACGTGTTGAGCAATTCGGCGATACGTCCACCCAGCCTCCCGCATGCCCACTATACGCCCTCGCTCAAAGTCCGTCAACTGCACATACGGTTCACGTCCACGCTGTCGCGGCATGCTACCAGTGTTAAAGACTGCGATGGAGCTCCGTATGCCACGGCAAACTGGCTGACACTGACGGCGGTGGTGCACAAATGCTGCGCAGCTAGCGCCATTCGACGGCCAACACCGCGGTTCCTGGTGTGTCCGCTGTGCCGTGCGTGTGATCATTGCTTGTAGAGCCCTCTCGCAGTGTCCGGAGCAAGTATGGTGGGTCTGACACACCGGTGTCAATGTGTTCTTTTTTCCATTTCCAGGAGTGTATTTTAATGTTGTTAGTTATTGCATTTGTATGAACGATTCATATCTATTTTAGCATCACTTTCGTGTCGATTACAACTGAACGTGATTCGTTCTAACTATTATTAAAGTACGCTTCCTGTTTCTTTGCTTGAGATATAAATGGTTCAAATGGCTCTAAGCACTATGGGACTTAACATCTGACGTTATCAGTTCCCTAGACATAGAACTACTTAAGCCTAACTAACCTCAGGACACCACACATGTCCGTGCCCGAGGCAGGATTCAAACCTGCGACCGTAGCAGCAGCGCCGTTCGCGACTGAAGCGCCTAGAACCGCTTGGTTGAGGAATAGAAATAATAGGAACACGGTATCATTTTATACATAGGAGTGCGTTTGTTGAGCCTCAAGGATATTACGATCCTGTAAAGTGAACTCAATAATTCACTTTAAAATGCGAGATAAGAAGGTATTCGAGTAAGGAACCTCACAGCTGTTGCTGCGACAGCCATACTGAGTCCGCACGCACCGGCGAACCGACAACAATGTCACATTCCACGCTCAACTGTACTTCACTGTTAACCACTTTGTTTTTCTGATCCGGGTGGAGAATTCTATCCATGAATACAATGATGCTTATGCTCCTCAAAAATATTAAATTTAATGTACAGACATTTCTGCATATAAATCTAACCAAGTTGTTGTTGTTGTTGTGGTCTTCAGTCCTGAGACTGGTTTGATGCAGCTCTCCATGCTACTCTATCCTGTGCAAGCTTTTTCATCTCCCAGTACTTACTGCAACCTACATCCTTCTGAATCTGCTTAGTGTATTCATCTCTTGGTCTCCCTCTACGATTTTTACCCTCCACGCTGCCCTCAAATACTAAATTGATGATCCCTTGATGCCTCAGAACATGTCCTACCAACCGATCCCTTCTTCTGGTCAAGTTGTGCCACAAACTTCTCTTCTCCCCAATCCTATTCAATACTTCCTCATTAGTTATGTGATCTACCCATCTAATCTTCAGCATTCTTCTGTAGCACCACATTTCGAAAGCTTCTATTCTCTTCTTGTCCAAACTATTTATCGTCCATGTTTCACTTCCATACATGGCTACTCTCCATACGAATACTTTCAGAAATGACTTCCTGACACTTAAATCAATACTGGATGTTAACAAATTTCTCTTCTTCAGAAACGCTTTCCTTGCCATTGCCAGCCTACATTTTATATCCTCTCTACTTCGACCATCATCAGTTATTTTGCTCCCCAAATAGCAAAACTCCTTTACTACTTTAAGTGTCTCATTTCCTAATCTAATTCCCTCAGCATCACCCGACTTAATTAGACTACATTCCATTATCCTTGTTTTGCTTTTGTTGATGTTCATCTTATATCCTCCTTTCAAGACACTGTCCATTCCATTCAACTGCTCTTCCAAGTCCTTTGCTGTCTCTGACAGAATTACAATGTCATCGGCGAACCTCAAAGTTTTTACTTCTTCTCCATGAATTTTAATACCTACTCCGAATTTTTCTTTTGTTTCCTTTACTGCTTGCTCAATATACAGATTGAACAACATCGGGGAGAGGCTACAACCCTGTCTTACTCCCTTCCCAACCACTGCTTCCCTTTCATGTCCCTCGACTCTTATAACTGCCATCTGGTTTCTGTACAAATTGTAAATAGCCTTTCGCTCCCTGTATTTTACCCCTGCCACCTTTAGAATTTGAAAGAGAGTATTCCAGTCAACATTGTCAAAAGCTTTCTCTAAGTCTACAAATGCTAGAAACGTAGGTTTGCCTTTCCTTAATCTTTCTTCTAAGATAAGTCGTAAGGTCAGTATTGCCTCACGTGTTCCAGTGTTAAGATAAAAGGTAAGAAGTAGCTGTAAGTTGGTTGAATAAGATAACGTGTATGGAACGTATAACAAACATACATTAAGTGACAGCCTATATGACTATAGTCAGTGAAACGCAGTTGAGGGCACAGTGACATATCTCTTACCAGGTACGCTCGATAAGGGTAACCACAGCCTCAGTACAACCAAACTTTAGGTTTGGAAGACGGAAAGGGGATTGTGGCAGTTGGTTCCCCACTTTCCTGCCATAGTCTTTTAAAGGCTATTACGCTTTTTTGAGCTCTCGCATAAGCATTTTTCCGTTGGTTTTAATGACTGTTTCATTTGGAAACCTTCGTTCGTTTGTGTCATCCATTAGCTGTGCCTGCCTGAAACAGTACCTACATATTATTCCAGACAGTGATAAACAGCGGACGAGATGTGGCACATCGTCGGAGAATTCTTGCATACCCCTAGACTGAAGTGTGCTCTCATTTGGAGACCTGTCCTGGATCCGATTATTAACGGATGCTTATCGCGACCGTACGGGTAAGATAATGAGGGTCAATCGGAAACTGCCGGTTTGGTGTGCCTAACTTCAAAATGCGGCGCACCTGAAGCGGAACGGCCGCCGTGAAACACGTGGAATAGCAGCGGGCAACTGCTTTCTCACTCGCCACAACGGAATGGCAGGCAACAGCGACTTAGTCACACATCACGTGGCTGCACGCAGCAGCGCCACGCAGATTGGCAACCATAGTTTCGCCTAGCAGCAGACGACGGCAGAAAACTCGGCGTCAGGTATCTGAGCTAAGTGAACACAGCACTGCATTTATTTTGTGTTTATAATGTCAGTGTTTTCGTCAGCCAGAGGTCATTATAAAAACAACAGTAGGCCATGGTGATTCAGTGGCTTGGAGGAAGGCAGGTGGCAAATACTGCGAGTTGACGAAACTCATGGGAGACCTCATAACATCGTTTCGGACCCCATTTTGCCAGATGAAGTGCAGCAACTTGACGTGGCTTGGACTCAACAAGTTGCTGAAAGTTTCCTGCGGAAATACTGAGCCACGCTGCCTCTATAGCCATCCATAAAGTTCAGTGGGATTCACGTCGGGCGATACAGGCAGCCAAATCATTCGCTCGAGCTGTCCAGGAGGTTATTCAAACAAATCGAGAGCAACTGTGGCCCGGTGACATGGTGCAATGTCATCCAGAAAAATTCCATCGTCGTGTGGGAACATAAAATCCATAAATGTCTACAAATGGTGTCCAAGCGTTCTAACATAACCATTTCCAGTCAGTGGTCGGTTCAGTTGCCTAGAGCATCCAGTCCGTTCCATATAAACACGGCCCACACCATTGTGAAGCCACCACCAGCTAGCACAGTCTTGTGTTGAAAACTTGGGTCCATGGCTCCTAGTGATCAGCGCCACACTCTAAGGCCATCATCAGCTCTTACCGACTGAAATCGAGACTCATCTAACCGGACCACGGATTTGCAATCGTCTAAGGTCAAAGCGATATGGTCACGTGCGCAGGAGAGGTACTGTAAAAGATGTCGTGCTCTTAGCAAAGGCAGTCGCGTCGGTCGTCTGCTTCCATAGAGCATTAACGCCAAATATCAGCGCACTGTCTTAACAGCTATGTTCGTCGTAAGTCGTACAATGATTTCTGCGATTATTTCATGTAGTGGTGCTTGTCTGTTGGTACTGACAACTCAACGCAAACGCCAATTCCTCTTGGTAGTTAAGTGAAGGCCGCCTGCCACTGCGTTGTCCGTGGTGAGAGGTAATGCCTGAAATTTATTACTCTCGGCATGCTCTTGACACTGCGCTGTGACATTTCGGAAATGGCACGTCCCATGTATCTAGCTCCTTCATTACGATTTGAAAGTCTGTGAATACCCGTCGTACGGCCATTAAAACATTACATGAGTATTTCCTATATAGTCCCATGTACTTTGCGTCACGTGAGTGTAGGGGAGTCGAAACCAGTAGTGACCCATGACGTCATATCAACTTCAGATTTTCTTTTTATAGTTGTCATTCATTTCCAAATTTTATTGATTATTTACACAGTACGGAATTTAAATGAGTGCAGCATTTAATAGGTAATGAGTTTTAATGAGATAGATAGAAATATGTTCGACATAACAAATCACCTTTTAGCATTATGCATGATTTGTTTTCTCTTTGTAAGAACAAAAACTTGCGTGTTGCTCGAGTGCGCGATCAAGTAGTCGTCGAGTGCGGATCTGCTGTAACTTTCATGAATGAGCATAGAATTATTAATTTACAGCCAGAAGAAGATTTAAAAATTATTCTAGTTAACCACGGCCCGACTTTCGTGCAAACAAATCGCGGCATTTAACATACGCGGCTCGAAATCGGGCGTTATCGTCGTGTGTGTGATTCAGTAACATTAACCGCAATTTACGGACATTAGCATGATAATAACTGTCAAAGACTTATATGAGCGGCATAATAATCTTCTTGATGCTTAAAGCAATCGAGAAGCGATTTACTGTCGGGACACGACAAATATTAATCATTGCGTAGTCAGCTTGTTGATACGTTGCTTAGCAACTCATAAACGGACAGTGATAGAATGATTGAAACGACCTTTTAGGTATTAATGACCACTACACACACATCAGAAACTAATTACTCTATAGTGAGTGACTTTTGGATTAGATGAGTTTTCTTTTGTTTCAGGTAATTGGTATTAATAAACTTCTTTCGAGGTTGAAACTTCATCAGTGGTGTCGCGCTCATTCAGATTAGTAGAAGGATAGATAGTACCAGCTACGCTACTATTTATAGTCTTAAAAGAAAATACAACACATACCTGTTTTTCTTTTGAGAAATGCTCATATTTCAGCCGTCAGTGGTCTCAAACCAGAGGCACGAGTGATGCTCTCTCACAACACTACGATATCGTGAACCACCACACACATGTGGCCCCTTCCCACTATATTTCTGCATTGAAACCCCTGACATATAGTCGCGGTATGAAGAAGGAAGAAAAGCGAAAGAAACGGAGCAAAGAGAGAAGGGGAGGTCAAACCATAATCATGTCGGAAAGCTTTTAACATGCATCATCTGACTATACATAACAGCTCCGCCACAGCACTGTCATCTTATACAATTCCGAGTTAATGTTGGGGCTTTTCTTCCCCCGGAATTTTTATTTTAGTGCTTAGCCTTACTGGTGGATGGTTTCAATATGCTCTGTGTTTTTATGAAACAAGGGACCGATGACCTTTGCAGTTTGGTCCCTTAAATCCTTAAACCAACCAACCAACAAGTACCACCATAACAGATTTCATTGTTTCGTGCATTGATACTTTCATCATTGGGATGAGGAATGAAATCATAGAGAAATTTGTTGGATTAGATAAAATTAGATTACTTTTTGTTGATCCAAATAAGACTGTGGAACTTCTTTATTGTCCGCCGGACTAAGTTGCCGTCTGAACATTGTGAAGGAGAAATGAGCACAAGTACCGGTTTGCTGTTGCTTGTTACTGACTTTGGTGTTGGATATATATGTCATTTTTTTGTTCTGGTTTAGGGATGATACAGCTTAAGCAAATTAAGTTAGCTATCCCGAGGGTGCGTAACAAGGCACGGGGCACAGCCGGAGAGTAGAGGCCCGTGGGCGTCTGGCGCTGATGGAGGAGGCTCGAATGCCGTCGTTGCACCAGCGCGGGCCCGTTTTGTACGCAGTATACACTCGGAAGTTGTCTCGGAGACATTATTTTTTTAATTCTATTGATTTAGATGCTTTAAAAGAAAACGGACAGAAGGTTGTCGTTATGTACAGTCTTTTTTATGATTCAGATATCGTTTACTGTTACTCCCGTTCTACAGTAAGTAGTTATGCATGTTCAAATCTGTGCCTTTTGGTGGAAATGTACTGCATTATCGGTGAGTCAGGGACCATTTTACGAAGCTGTGAAGGGAGACGGGAAATTATTAAGGTCATTCTCTTTTGTGGCTCAGTCATCTATTTCACAGAAAAACAGAAGCTAATGGTGTGAAATTACGCGAGAGATGATTGCTCTCCCCAAAACAGCGAAGTTTAAGCATGACGTTTTGAAGTGCATGTAAATTATGTCGACCATTCGCTACAGCTCTTGTGACATAGAGAGAGAGAGAAGGAGGGAGATAGAGAGAGAGAGAAGTATGATGGTAAACGGGTTACAAAGAGTTTTCCTGTGTTTCGTTGCCCTCTCGTACGTTACAGATGTACTTTTCCTCCCTCCCATGCATTAAAACGATCCAACACCAATGATTAATGACATCTTAGCCGTACAACAATCACTGACACGTGACACAAGTTGCTCATGTCCGTGACAGGACTGAGACCCAACGTGTCACAAGAAATTTGCGTCGTAGGTGAATCAGCACCCATCCTATTTTGTGTGATTTGATGTGTTTTGGCAGTAATTTTCGAACAAATTCAGGAGATATCCAAAGGAAATTTGTTTCCACAACTAATTCACATGCACGAATTTTGCAGTGAGGAACTTAGCCAACTAAATCATTTGTGTTGGTTCTCACCAAAATTTCCTATTTGAAGAGACAATTGTCTGGACAGATGCCGTGGAGATTATTTCAGAATCACACACAGACATAGTTATAATCTAAGATTCTACATAGAATCTAGATGCAGTGGTTCACAGTCTGTAACTACGTACCATAGGACAAGACAGGCCTCGTTGGGCATATAATGGAAGTAACAATTGGAGAAGGAGTCAAAATTTATTTGATGGCATGCCAACAATTTTCAGACAGGCGACTACAACCAAAACAGTGAAATGCTTGGTCTTGAAGAGCAGAGACAGTGTCAATTTCTGATGATGATGATGCTAATACTTGTGGGGCGCTCAACCGCGCTGTTTTCAGCGCCCAAACAAAGTTCCAATCTTTACACATTCCATACTCGCCATTGTCATGAACGATGATGACACGATGTGGATAACACAAACACCCAGTTCCCGAGCGGAGAAGATACCCGACCCGGCTGGGAATCGAACCCAGGACGTGTTTGGGGGCAACCCAGTCAGGGTTGCTGTCCAGCGAGTGCAGCAAGGTACAAATTAGCTGCTGTTTTGGTGTGGCATTATTTGGGGCCGACGTACGCCGCTGGTGGTCATGGTAGGCGTCGTAACGGCTGTACTATACGTGAATTCCATCCTCCGACCGATAGTGCAACCATATCGGCAGCATATTGGCGAGGCATTCTTCATGTAAAACAATTGGGGCCCCCATCGTACACATCTTGTGAATGCATGGGATAGATTGAAAAGAGCTGTTTATGGACGACGTGGCATCAACTTTGCAAAATACAAAGTTAAGCCACAATCTGCTAAATCTGAGCTCACTGTCCCAATCCCAACCAAACCCCCGTTCACCACATATTCCTCCATCCAATTTCCACCGTCGAAGAAATTATTAAACTCATGAAAATCGTCCTCCAAAACATCCACCCAGTCCAACGACACTCCTTGCTGCCCACTTTATCTTTCATCCCAACTCCCGGGCTACCTACTCCCATAACAAGGTCCACTTCATCTTCACCTGCCTCGACACACTTGTCTAAACTTCTTCCAGTCCTCAGCTACAAAAACGAATCTTACCCCTTAGAATTGTGCTACAACAGTACAAAATCCTGTACTAGTACAACAGTTCCTTTCCTACCTTTAGATACCTTTAAATCCATAACCTACTTCAACACAGCATCCATACCTTTATTCTTAATGAAACATTCCTTCAAACCTATCACACCATCTAAACCTTTCCCTATATCCTCCACCACAAAGATAACCCCCTCGTCTGGGCATTGCATTTGGCGGCGAAAGCCTGCATTCCTTTTTAAGACAATTTTTCGTTCTAGCACTCTGTTCTTGGCCTTCCACTCTTATTGTTCGCTCTTGGTTCCTCTTACATACTGTACATTACCCGACTCTCCCTACAGCTTACCTCTTTCCTTTACAGAATTTCGAACATCTTATACCATTTGACAATGTGGAACACTTCTTAAACGTCAAAAAATCCTTTGAAAGTGTCTTGATTTTTCTTCAGCCTTGTTTGACTTTATCAGCCGCAACGTCATAATTGTCTCTCTGCTGACTTTGCCTTCACTTAAGCCAAACTGATCGTCATCTAAAACATTACAAATATTCTTTTCTGTTCTTCTATATATTAATCTTGTCAGCTACTTGGATACATGAGCTTTTATTCTGATTGTGCAATAATTCTCGCAGTCGTCAGCTCTTGCAATATTCGGGATTGTGTGGATAACATTTTTTTCATGTCAGATGGTATATCGCTAGTCTCACACCATCTACGCACGAACATGAATAGTCGTTCCATTGCCACTTCCCCGAAATATTTTAGAAATTCTGATTGAATGTTATCTCTCCGTTCCACCTTATTCGATCTTACGTTTTCCAAAGCTCTTTTGAACTCTGATTCTAATACTGCATCACTATCTCTTCTATATCGACTCCTGCTTTTTCTTCGATCATGTTGTCAGACAAGTCTTCCCCTTTATAGACGCCTTCAGTGTACTAGTTCCACCTATCTGCTCTCTCCTCTGCATTTCATCTCTACCTTATACAACGATCCCTTCAAATCAACTTCAATCAGTTTACATCCTGGTGTAACCAACGGCTGCTCAAGATCAACTCCTCCAAACCGCATTCATTAGTTACAGAACGAACCATCCGCACTCTTAACGTTAATTTCACCGAAGGTTGTTTTGACTTATCTACATGCTGAGTTAGTCTTTCCGACAATCATTTCTTTTTTGATTTCTCCACATTTGTCATGCAGCTCTTTCGCCTTAGCATTCTTGCAATTCCTGTTTATTTCATTCCTAAGTGATTTGTGTTTCAGTATTCCAAGACTTCCCTGAACATTTTGTACTTCTTTCTTGCATCGATCAACTGAAGTATTGCTCCTGTTACCCATGGTTTCTTCGTACCTGTGTTTTTCCTTCAATCTTCTGTGATTTCCCTTTTTAGAGATTTCCATTCCTCAACTGAACTGCCTACTCAACTAATTCTTATCGCATTATGTATAGCTTCAGAGAATTTGAAGCGTACCTCTTTATTCCTTTGTAATTCTGTGTCCTAGTTCCTTATGTATTCATTCTTCCTGACAAATCTCTAAAACTTCAACCTGTTCTTCATCACTATTAAATTATGATCTAAATACATACCCGGTCTTGGGTATGCCTTACAGTTCAGTATCGCATTTCGGAAACTCTGCCTACTATGGTGTAATCTAACTCAAATCTTACCGGCCTCTTCCAAGTATACCTCCTACTCTATGATTCTTGAACAGCCTATTCGATATTATAATTTGAAATTAATTCCAGAACTGAATTAGTCTTTCTCCTCTCTCATTCCTAATATCAAGCCCCTATCTTCCCATAAGCCTTTAGCTAACCTCTTCCCATTCTACCGCTTTCCAATCCCTCCTGGATATTAGATTTTCATCTCCCTTTACATAATGCATTTTCCGTTCAGTATCCTCAACCACTGTCGGTATCTTTTCATCTTTGCCTTGAGACGTCGGCATGTATACCTGAACTATCGTTGTCAGTATTGATTTGCTGTCGATACTGATGAGAACAATCTTATCACTGACCTGCACACAATAACACACTCCCTGCCGTACCTTCGTATTCATAACCAACCCTAGTCCCGTTATACCGTCATCTGACTAGAATCCCTGGTCTTCATTCCACTTCACTTCACTAACCCCACTATATCTAGATTGAGTCTCGGCATTTCTCTTTTCCGGTTTTCAAGTTTCCTTACTACGTTGAAACTTCTGTCATTCCACGTTCCGACTCGTAGAACGTTATTCTTTTTTGGCTATTCATCTTTTTTTCATCTTGCATGTGTTTCAAGCTCTAGAGACACACTTCCAGTTAACTATGTCAGACTTATTGCATCCTTCCTATCTACTCGCCCTTCCACTGTCACTATTAAAAAAGCCAATTAACGTACCTTATATACCACTGCAATTGTGCCCCAACACTTTGTCCCTTCTCCTATCTTTTATCTCCTCTACAATGTCGACATGCTCAAACCACCATTTACCGGGCCATCTCCTTCGGTATGCTGATGACACCGGTTTTATCTATCTCTACCCTACACTCCAGGAATCCTAACGATCCCTCCAAATCAGCTTCAATCAGTTTAGATCGTGGTGTCACCAATGGCTGCTCAAGATCAACGCCTTCAAATCGCATTCATTAATTACAGAACGAACCACCCGCACTTTTAGGCTCCATGACTTCTATCTTACCATTTATGACTATCCTATCACGAATACACTAAGACTCGTCCAGCAAGAAACGTCGATACCTACCCTATAGGAAGCCCACAATAGACTAAAACTATGGTCAGGCTAAAGTTTGGGAATATACTTTTGCACCATTTTCCACACTTGTCCCAAACTTTTTAACATAATTACCAACCAAAACGATGCTGTTAAACATGGAGGAGATACAGAGAGACAGGAACTGTCGATGACATGCCTCGCTCAGGCCGCTCAAGGGCTACTACTGCAGTGGATGACCGTACCTGCGGATTATATCTCAGAGAAACCCTGACAGCAACGCCGCAATGTTGAATAATGCTTTTCGTGCAGTCACTCCCTAAGTTCATGGCGTAGTCCATCTTTGCAACCACACACCATGTAGCTCTGTACAGATGGGTCCAACAATATGCCGAATGCACCGCTAAGGATTGGCATCACGTTCCCTTCCCCGAAGAGTGTCCCATATGCTATCAACCAGACAATCGTCGGAGACGTGTTTGGAGACAACCCGGTCAGGCGAACGCGTTAGGAACACTGCCCAGCGAGTGCTGCGAGGTGGAGGTTCCGTGCCCTACTGTTATGGCGTGGCATTATGTGGGGTCGATGTATGCTGCTGGTGGTCCTGGAAGGCGCCATAACGGCTGTACGGTATGGGAATGCCATCCTTCGACCGATAGTGCAACCATATCGGCAGCATATTGGTGAGTCATTCGTCTTCATGGACGACAATTTGCGCCCCCATCGTGCACACCTTGAGAATGACATCCTTCACGATACCGACATTGCTCGACTAGAGTGGCTAGCATGTTCCATAGTCATGAACGCTGTCTAACATGCCTGGGATAGATTGAGAAGGGCTGTTTATAGACGACGTGCCCCAACAACCACTCTGAGGGATCTACGCCGAATCGCCAGTGAGGAGTGGGACAATCTGGACCAACAGTGCCCTGATGCACTTGTCGTTAGTATGCAACGACGAACAGAGCCATGCATCTATGTAAGAGGACGTGCTGCTGGGTATTAGAGTTACCGGTGTCTACAGCAATCTGGACCACCACATCTGATGGTCTCGCTATGTGGTGGTACAACATGCAATGAGCGGTTTTCAAGAGCAATAAAAAGGGCAGAAATGATGTTTATGTTGATCTCTGTTCCGATTATCGGTTCCAGAACTCTCGGAACCGAGGTGATGCAAAACATGTGTGTACACGTTGTGAATAAAATATGACGCACCGTGGAAGGCTTACCCGAAACAGACGGAAACCGGCAGTTGTGATGTACATGTACAGACACACAAATCCTTACAATTCCAGAAAAAGTGGACTATTTATTCAAGAGAAAGAGCGTCACAAATTTAGCAAGATAAAAAAGTGTTGTGTTATCTGATCCTTATGCAGGCAACTATTCGGCTTGATATTAGTTGACAGAGTCGTTTGCCATAAAGAGCTACGAAACTGAACGTAGAATATTCTCGACCTGATAACAATATAAACGGATAACAAGAAATAGGACATGCTATGAAAAGAAATGGTTCTCAGACCATCACTCCTTGTTATCGAGCTGTAAGGAGGGCGACATTCAGGTGGTATCACGCCATAGTCTGGGGTTCTCCAGATATGTAACAACAGGGCAGGGATGTGCCTTGAGACGCGCCAGATGGTGTTGGGAGAGCAACCTCACGGTCGCCCGCCATACAGGCCGACAACCAGCAATGTTCGCCTGGGGTGCCACCTCTTTTCATATCAGGATACCTTTGATTGTCATCTGCGGCACCCTCTGAGCACAGTGGCACATCGATTATATTCTACACCTCATTTTGTAACCCCGTGATGACAAACCATCCTGGGCCCTCACTGAGTGTAATAATGCCCAACTGGATAACAAGTATTTTTGCAGCTAGTCTTTGTGCCTGCTCAACCCTACGTTGGCCAGTAAGCTCGCCATGTCTCTCCCCAACTGAGAGCGTTTGGAAAAAGTCACGAGTGTCCTCAAACCAGCTTGGGGTTTTGATGATCCAGCTCTCCAGCTAAGTAGAATGTTGCACGACAGATATCTGTCAGAAGTACGTCCAGAAACTCGATCAACCAGTGCCAATAAAGCCGAATAACTGCCTGCATGAGGGCCAGAGGTGGACCAACACATTGTTGAGTCCCTCAATTTGTGAACCTCTATCTGTTTAATATGTCATCCAATTATTCTATAATTTTAATCATTTGTATATCTGCGCATGTAGACCACTTCTACTTATTTCCATCCCATCCAACCCATCACGCCTCTATGGCGTTAGTTGGGTGGGATGGCTGAGTTGCAGCATGCTGTTGGATATGATCATCCCCGACTCAGTGATACCATGTTGCTTCAACTGAGTTGAACTGCATTGTCAGTAAATGATAATCCACAGTCTGGATGGGCCGCTATCCTGCCGCTTTCGAATTCAGACACCTACTGGCAGTCGTTTCTCATCCTTGTACGAGGCATAACATGATGTTCTAAAACTAAATGCACTCAGCTGTGATTTTTGAACGAGAAAGTCTCATTGTGTGCTGAATATTGACGGCGTTATTCCCATATGCTTTATGCACTTGTGCTGAAATTGTAGTCATTTGCTTTTACAAACATTGCAGTTTAACCCCCATTGCACTCCACCTTCATGGTGTCGAAGTTTTAATGACTAAATGACTAATAGAGAATGAGACGTTTCATACAAAACTTCATCTGAAAAATGAACGTTTTTAATGACATCGTTGGAAAGCATGGATATGTCGTTGAACATAGAAGGGGTGGTGGAAAAATATGTGAAATACTTTCAAAACAACTAGTCCGAAAATGTAAAATGAAAAGATCTAGTCGTAACTTTGAGAATAGAGGTGTCTGCAGTACCTGAAATGACGAATCTGAGGAGTAGGATGTTGTAGGTCGACATGAAGGAGATGAAGTTAGAGACGACCCTCAGATCGAAAGTGAACACGCCCGGCAGCCTGCTCGTGGAACGACAAGAGGTCACCAGCAGCGCCAGCAGACGCACCTCTGGGTGCGTCGTGCCGACCCACGTCCGCCCTCTCAGTAGTAACTGGGAACACAGGCTCACTGTTTGCCCTGTCTGTGACGATACCAAGTGCGTAGGTACCAATAACAACGCCAGAATGCTTAAGCATATCATCAGCATGAACAAAACCCGTTATGCATAGTCAGCATAACCAATGCATTTCTCCCTTGGTGGAAAGTAGTAAATCGTTCCCATTGTACAGAACAATATATTTGCCAGGGTTAGTATAAGAAATTCTCGTAAACAGATGTTACCACCACTGATACCACACACACAGTGATGTTTACGCTATAGTTAGTGATCCCACTGAGAATGGCGGAAAATTAGAGAAAACTCCTGGGGCTGAACATCCATCTCGTTTCATTTGTCCACAATGAATGACACTCTGCTCGCCTAATATGCTGACTCAGATCAAATTTAGTAACGACGAACTGTAGTCAGCTGTAGACATGCAAATTTCACAATTGCCACTACACTAATTCTAAAAGGGTTAAATGCGAATAACGTTGGAAACATGTTACTTATGCCAATAACTACACCTAATATGACACTGAAGAACAACCAATAAATCTCGAGTAATGAGAAAATCTGACATCTCACAAATTTTTCTGGTGGAGTTGTTATATTTCCTACATTGTTGGCCAAAGATCAGTCAATTGACACTAACAAAGAAATACTTTATAATTAAGTTCTGTCGAATCATGGTTATCTATACCGATGATCGAAATTTCATTTAAAACCTCAAAGGTATATTTCAACAGTAAACATACTAATTTTTAAAAATGTAGGTTTTTATGTAAATAAAAGTAGAAAAAAACATTCCATAGTATTTCAAGACTTAGAGAACTACTGTAAAGAAAAACGTGGATTGAGTTATTATGATTTAGAAAATGAATTAAAAGAAAAAGTTACTCAAATATAACTAGACCAGATCTCTTGCAGTTATAGATTATTTCAATAACAAAGAAAAGAATGACAAGGAAGTGAGATAAATCTAGAAAGGGACCTCAAATGCTCTTTAAAAACAGAAATTTAACTAAAATTTTCTAAACTTAATAAAGAATAATTATTAGATTTTATCGCAAATGTTGCGGTCAGTATTAATAACAATGATAGTGAACTGCATAAAAAATATTTAAAGGTTCTTTATAAAATCTGTAAAGTGAAAAATTAAAAAAATTATTCTAAATATAATAAACAACAACTACTTGATCTCAGGAATAGCTTATTGAAAGATCTGAGGGTAATTAATAACAACTGTAATTGAAAAACTGAAAGTGTGAATAAAGATCAAGAAATGAAATAAAAATTCTTATGATGAAAATTTTTTAAGTGCCTTAATGAATGAGCAGAACAGCCTGTTTCTTCTATAGACAAAGTAAACGGCTTGTCTGGCACCAAAGTACCATAGACAACCTTAGCTAGTAGACCTGCACTCTCCGCTATACTCCACATCTTCCGAGCCACGATGTTTGCATCGGGGAAAGCTTCCAGGCCACCATAACAATATTAAACCAAAAGAAATTTTTAATCAGAACCAAGATGAAGTAATCAGTAAGTTAAAGAATATTTTAATACAGAAAAGATCGATTAAAGTTAATATGAAGCTATATTCCTGTTTTAGAGACAAGGTGTAATACAAGAATTTTATTTTCAAACAAGTATCAGAATTTTATTAATAGCAATCAATTTAGAATATAATTATCAAAGATCAATGAATAAACTACTAACTGAAATGGATGAAATCCAAGGGCAATATTTGGTTCTTCTTTATTTTCTATCAGTAAATTGAAACTAAGTGCTAATAGACACAATCAAACTCCAGTTCCTCATATTACACCCCAAATCAAATTAAAGACAAGAAGCTGTAGTTACTGTTACAAATACCAATCAAAAATATTTCCCTCGATCAAGAGAATCATTTTCACATCCAGTTAATCATTGTAGAGAAAGAAACAGTAACTATAAAAACGTTGGAGTAATTTTATGTTCAGTTAAGAGGTATTCCAAAATTTCAAAAGAACTGAAATATTTCCGTTAATGTTTACATTTATGATGGAAACTTTATTGTATATCCATTTTGCCACATAACAAAATGAAAACCATCTGATTATCCTTTTATTCAAAAATAAAATAATTCTCATTATTGTTGGATAAAAAGTTTATCTAGATTAATCAGTTCCTAATCAATGAAAAATTGACATAAAATTTATACTTATGATAGGTATTTAATATATTTTTAATCATAAAAAAAATTAGAAAATTACCAAAAATATTGTAAGGAACATAAAGTAGTAAAAATAAATGTGCCTTCAGAATCTCAAAAAATTAAATTTGAAAATTGCAATCATTTATTAGGGTACCTATTGCTGTTAATGCCGTATTTGAATGTCTTTTAAAAGAAGCTAATACTTTTCAATCATGAAAACACTTATATTAATAAAAATAAAAACCTATACCATTTTGATTTAGTTATTTGGTCATCTATTCTAAACGTGATTATAAACCACCTGTTCCATATAATGGTAAGAGTCTGTAAAAAAATTCGTAAAATTCGTAAAAGAAGAATATCGAGAAATTGCAGAAATATGTAAACGAAATTTATTAATGAAAATGACTAAAGAAGACAGAATAAACGTTAAAAATTGTGAAACCTGTTTTATTTGTGATGAAACATTAACTGAAGTGGAAACAAAGTAAGAGATCAGCATCATTAAACGGAAATATAGCAAGGGAATGCCCATCTTAATTATAGAAATGCTTTCTTTACTGCTTCATAATTTAACCAAATAAGGTGTTCACTTGATTATCAAATATTTAGCATAGATGATCAAGATATTGACTTTATTCCTAACATTGAAAAAATATTCAACAAGATTTAGGGATTGCAACCGGATCTCATCGACATCTTTCCACGATATTTCGGCTGACAACCTTACAGCCATCTTCAGGCGAGTGTTTGACACTGGAGATTGCTAGTGCAAGTCGTTCTACTTATACGTAAAAGTGCTGCAGGCGCGCATGCGCAAGTTACCGTAGCATGCGCGCCACCTGTCGATTCCAAGGCCCTCTACAATATTACTGCATCTATGGAGCGCAAACGAATGCGTTAAAAAAGTAAAACATGCACGCAGACGTGTCCAAAACAATAAAATGCAAATTTTCAATATTAAAATTAAAATTACTTGTCGCTCGACATGTCAAAAGCCATAAAAAGTTTTCTCTTGATTGATATTAAAGAAATCAACGGGTCCCAGGTCTTATTCAATAAAAGCCGCCATCACGATTAATGAGATTTTCCGCCAAACGTATTTCGACCGATACCTTCACAACTGAATCCCAGAAGGATCTGGATGGGGCCAAGATTTTCGTGGCCGAATAATCCATAGTATATCCTGTGGAAATACAATGTTCGGCTATGGCCGGCTTACTGGGCTGTAAAAGGCGAGTGTGGCGCTCGTGTACAACGCAGCGGTCGTGTACTGTGCGTGTGGTCTGACCAATGTAGGCTTTCCCACACTCGCAAGGTATTTTATAAATTCCAGCCTTCCGTAATCCCAGATCATCCTTGGCTGAGCCCAGAAGAGCACGACTCTTTGTAGGTGGCCGGAAGATTGCTTTCACACGATGTTTCCTTAAAATTCTGCCTACTTTGGATGAAATGTTCCCGACATATGGGAGAAATGCTCTGGACTTAAACACCTCCTGATCCTGTTGTTCTTGTGGGTGGTCACGTTTTTTCATCCTCAAAGCAGTACTGACCTGATGTGCAGAATATCCATTATGTTGAAATACAGATTTCAAGTGCTCTGATTCGCCTGCAAGGCTGTCTTTATCAGACACAACATGTGCCCTATGCACCAACGTTCGAAGGACGCCCATAGTTTGTGACGGGTGATTACAGCTTGAAGCCTGCAGGTACAGGTCTGTATGCGTGGTTTTTCGATAGACAGAATGCCCCAATGCCCCATCCACCCTGCGTTTAACCATGACGTCCAGTAGGCAACCATCCTTTTCAACTTCCATCGTAAACTGAATGTTTGTGTGGATGGAATTCAGATGTTGTAAAAACCGTGAAAGCTCTTCTTCACCGTGAGGCCACACTACAAAAGTATCTTCCACGTACCGCCAGAAGAGTGATGGTTTCAACATCGCTGAATCGAGAGCACTCTCCGCAAAGTCTCCCATATAAAAGTTTGCTACCAGAGGGGACAGAGGACTACCCATGGCAACACCGTCAAGTTGCTCAAAATATTCATTATTAAATAGAAAGTAAGTTGAGGAATGGGCATGGTGAAACAGCGCCGTTATATCGGCCGTAAACTTGTTGCCGATAAGTGACAATGAACCCAAAAGGGAGACCCTCGTGAAGAGTGAAACGACATCGAAACTTACTAACAAGTCCGAATCCTTCAGCTGTAGTGTTCTCAGTCTTTTGATAAAGTCCGCAGAGTTGCGTATATGGTGCGTACATTTGCCAACAAAACGTCTCAGTAGCGAAGCCAAATGACTAGATAAATCATATGTCGGAGCACCGACATTGCTCACTATGGGGCGTAAGGGCACATTATCCTTATCGATCTTTGGAAGACCATATAACCTCAGTGTAACAGAACTGTGAGGTCTCAATCTTTTCACAACTTCTTGCGGCAGAGAAGAGGAGTTTAGCAACTCTGACGTTTTCCTTTCTACTTTCCGAGTAGGGTCCTTATCAAGCTTCCTGTACGTTGTCTCATTCAGCAAACTATATATCTTCTGATCATACATGTCACGTGGCAACAGCACAGTGGCATTCCCCTTTATCTGCCGGAAGGACCACCGTCTGAGGATCTTCCCGTAACTTGCGCAGCGCAGCCCTTTCCATTGAAGAAATGTTGCTCCTCTGAGGCCGAGTTCTCGTAAGGGTGCGACGTTTCCCGCCTGATTTCTTCTGCTGCTTCACTGGATAAAGGCCAGACAGCTTCTTCAACAGCACTAATAAAATGTGTTAAAGGTAAGGTCCTAGGTGTCGATGCGAAGTTCAGACTTTTCCCAAGTACAGACAGTGTCACGTTGTGTAAATCCTTATCCGTGAAATTTGTGAAGGAATCCGTCGAAATACGTTTGGCGGAAAATCTCATTAATCGTGATGGCGGCTTTCTATTGAATAAGGCCTGGGACTCGTTGATTTCTTTAATATCAACCAAAAGAAAACTTTTTATGGCTTCTCACATGTCGAGCGACAAGTAATTTTAATTTTAATATTGATATTTTGCATTTTATTGTCTTGGACACGTCTGCGTGCATGTTTTACTTTTTTAACGCATTCGTTTGCGCTCCATAGATGAAGTAAAATTGTAGAGGGCCTTGGAATCGACAGGTGGCGCGCATGCTACGGTAACTTGCGCATGCGCGCCTGCGGCACTTTTACGTATAAGTAGAACGACTTGCACTAGCAATCTCCAGTGTCAAACACTCGCCTGAAGATGGCTGTAAGGTTGTCAGACGAAATACCGTGGAAAGAAGTCGATGAGATCCGGCTGCAATCCCGAAATCTTGTGGAATATTCGACACGCCGGGAAAACTTCAAGAGTCACAATGAAAAAATATATTTCTTTTGTTAAAACAGTTAAGGATGGATGTACTTTGAAGTTCTTGGATAGTTTTATATGTATGACCTCAAGTGTTCATATGTCATATACAAATCTTACAACAGAACCATTTAAATGAATGTCACAATAGTTCAAATGTGGACACATGATATGTAATGACTAAAAAAGGTATTTATCCTGATGACTATATGGATTCTGAAGATAAATTAAAAGAAACAAAGTTACCTATTAAAGAATGCGTTTATTCAAGGCCAGTGGGAAAAGCAGACACCAGACTCAGATATATCAGAAGACTCTAAAGGTAACGTAAGTCATCAATGAAAGAAGATTCTTATAGGGTGCTTGTTCGTCTGATTCGTGAGTATTGTTCATTTATGTGGAATCCCTGTCAGGGAGGACTGATAGAGAAGATAGAGAAGATCCAACAAAGAGTGGTGCATTACGTCATTGGATCGTGTAGCTGGAAAGGGAGTGTTATGGAGATGCTAAGCAAACTATTCTGGCATGTGGTACTAGTGAGGTGTTATGCATCGTTGAGCGATTTACTCCTGAAATTTCGCAACAGAATTTTTTAGGAGGAGCTATACAACATATAATTGCCCCTCACATATACCTCGCTTATTGACGACGAGGAGAAAATGTGAGAAATTGGAGCCAGTACAGATGCTTACTGACAATCATTCTTCCCACGCACTATTTGTAAGTGGAATTTCATTGGAGCGATCAGATAGTGGTAGCAGAAGTACCCTCCACCACATACTATTACGTGGCTTGCGAACTATGATGTAGATGTAGACGTAGACTTAATAAATCTAATATTTCTTATGAAGAACATAATTACTTGGAATTGGTTTGGAAACAATGTACCATTAAAAATTTACAAAGTAAATGATTTTATATTAAATCTGATATTGTACAATTGGCAGACATTTTTTAATATTTTAGAGACACTCGCATTAAACCTTAGAAACTTGACTTTGTTTATCTTGGAATGCTACGTTAAAAATAATTGAAATTGAACTAGATTTACTTACCAAATACCATATCATTTTATATACTGATAATGGTATTTTAGGAGGAAGTATTAAAAGGTATACCAAATCATGTAACAAATACATGCAAAATTTGGAACCAGAGAAAGAGTCACATACTGCAAATTTGGATGCAGAGACTGAAACAGTTGGCAATGTCTCAAGTTTTACTATAAAAAAAAATTTGAAATGCTAGATACAGAAAATTTTAATACTGATAAAATACAGGATTATAAATTTGGATTTATTTTAGAAGCCACATTATGTGATTTACACAAGTATTTGCCATTTCCTCCCAAAGGAGGAAATAAACTATTAACAATGTTAAATAAGAGAGAAAACTATGTTTCAAATTCCAGAAATCGTAACTGGCGTCTAGGTCTTGGATTAAAATAAACAAAAGGCAATAGACCTCATTACTTGAACAAACAGATTGGTTGCAAAAATACAGGGTGTCCACTGAAACCACCCTGATTTCAAGGACGCTGGAGAGAAAAACCGCAGTAGATACAACATCGCAAAATGCAGCATTTCAAAGCATTTCAAAGAATTTATATTACAGTGTCAGAAGTGCCAAGTATCGTCGCCAGTGTGTAGCGTGGTCGCATGAAGAGAAAATGGTGACTCCACAGCAGCACGCGCAAGCAGTAGCGTGGTTTGCGGAAACAGAATCGCCGATTATGGTGCAAAGAAATTATCGTCATGTGTATGAATGTGATTCACTTGATGTGAAAATAGTTAAGGAATGGCATAGAAAGTATCTGGCAACAGGAAGTGTTCTGAAACATTCTGACTGTGCGCATTACGAAATATCAGAAGAGACAGTGGAGGAAATCAGACAAACGTGTCTCAGAAGCCCATGTTAGTCAGTTTGTCAAGCGTCTAGGCAACCTGATGTACCTCGATCAACATGGCTTCTTGTAGTTCACCAGTCTTCGTATGTGCGCTTAAAAAGTGCGAATTCTACAACATCTGACGTCAAACGAGAAACCATGCTCACAACAAATTGCTGTGGATATGGTGCAGCATATTCATATGGATGCTTGCTTCCTGGAAAGATGTTTATTCTGAGATGAGGCAACCTTCCATCCATCAGGATGGGTTAATAGGCATAATGTTCAGATTTGGGGTTCGTAAAATACGTACATTCTCATACAACATGTGCATAATAGCCCTAAACTAAATGTCTGGTGTGGACTAATGCATGGCAGGATTGTTGGACCGTTCTTCTTTGACAAACAAACAGTGAATGTGTTAGTGTATCTGGACATATGGAGCATTTTGTGTACCCTTAGATACAAGACTTGCAACCCAACATCGCTATTCAACAAGATGGTGCTCACAACATCCTGGATAGGAAATATCCCAATCATTGGATCAGATGCGGAGGACCTATTGCCTGACCACTTCATTCACGTGACATTGCGCCACTTCATTTCTTCATGTGGGAATTCATGAAGGACCACGTGTATGCGACCAAAGTGAACGATATTCCTATGCTGTGACATCATGTCACTAATGCGATTGCAACAATGACAGAGGAAATGTTACAAAGAGGTTGGCAAGAAATTGAATATAGACTCGTTATTCTTCGAGTTACAAATGGTTCACATGTAGAGGTGTATTGTTGATAAATAGATAAATTCCTTGAGATGCTCTACATTGTGGTGCATTTTTCGTGGTTGTATCTACTGTGGTTTCTTTTACTGAGTCTTTGAAATCAGGGAGGTTTGAATGGGACAGCCTGTACATTGATTTTAATACAGACATGAGAAAAACATGAAGCCAAAGAATTGGAAAAAAATTATAAACTAATTAATTACTCTGTTTTTGGTACAATGATACAAAATATTAGAATGACACATAATAGTAAGATAATAATAATAATCCACAAAAATACACAAATTTTTTACCGTATTTTCGGAAAATCTAGTGCCATTTCATATGAGAAAATAGGGAAATTCAATAACACAATTTACACTGGAAGGACTGTTTCAGGTATTTCAAAAATAAAATGTACAATTTACATTATAATGTAGTGAAACGAAAATATGCTAAAATATTGATTAATGTTATATGGATACAGAATCCTTCATTTATAATACAAAAACCTAGGATATTTATAATGAAATAAAATCAACAACCAACTAATTTGGTGCTAGTTATGATCCAGAGAATAATTTTTATAAAATTGCGCAAGTAAACACGAACGTTTTAGGGAAAATAATTAATGGAAATGGTGGAAAATTTTGTAACAACACTTTGTTTTATGATCAAAAATATGTGTATATCAAGTAGAAGATCAAGAATACATAAATTCTAAAGGAGTAAAAAACCACTGCAAAAATAGAAATACTTTTGATATTTTTAAAAATTACTTAAACGATGGAATATAAACAATACATGAAAATTAATTTAATTACATCTTTAAACATGAATTATATAGAGTTGAATTTAATAAAATTATTTTAGGTTACAGCAATGATGAACAGTTTAAATTACAAGATGGAGCAAATAATTTATCACAATATCAATAAACAATTAAATGGATGTGAATAGTTAATAAACAAATAATTAATCTTCCTACTTGTTTGCATTTTGATTAGTTTTTAATATTTTTCATAATGTAGTAATTTTTGATACTTCTCAAATATATTTTACTAACACGTCTTTGGCAAAAACATTCATTCCCTTGATAAAACTAATCTTTATGCTTATGATAGTTGATTGATCATAGTGATATAAATAAATAAATAAATAAATATATATATATATATATATATATATATATATATATGAAAATATGTAGAAGCATATTTGCTTTTTTTACAACTTTCACATTTAAATGCTTTTTATTCAAGTTATTAATAAGTTCGTTTCTATGGTCTGAGTTATATTCTGTAAAGAGTATTTGTTTCGTTTTAGATTATCAATACAACTGTTTTTATTGATGAATTCGGTTTTGTAATTTTTATTTAATTGTTAATTTCTTTTTGATGTCTACCCAATGGCCAAAACACTTTATTTGTACTTTCCATCTGTAATAAAATCACGAAGATTAAAAACTAGAATTTACTATACTCTATTGATATATTGGATTCATTTTCAGATCTTAAAAATAACTATCTTCTATAGAAAGTAGTTTAATAATTATCGATAAAAATAACATTCAGAAGTAAAAGGAAAAGACAATATTGAAATACAACCAACCACTTAAAGTGTTTAAAAATACTGATGAAGAAGAAATTGTTAGAAAATTTAAAACCATCCAATTTGGGCAGCCCATAATATAATGAAAAACAGACCAATTTATTAATAAATCTTGTTTATATTGTGTAATATGAAAGTAAAAATCGAGGAAGCCAAACGTTTTCAGCAGTTGGTTATTCATGATGTTTAATCATCATTTCGAAAAAGGTGAATATAAAGCAAGAAATGAAATGAAACATTCCTCAGAAATCAAATAAAATATTTCCAAGATACAAACAAATTGAGTGAAAATGTATAGAAAATTCGAATGAAACAGTTCATACTGACGTAGATGTATTAAATGAAAAAAAAAGAAAAAGAGAAATAGGTATGTTATTACCTCAATTGTTTCTCTAAGCAAACGACCAGACTTTTAAGATCTACTGTTGCTATTTTAGAGTTATATGATGATAATTTTAATTTTTAACTACCATGTTAATCTAATATGTGCTAAAAACCTTAAAAACTGATATATATTATCAGGAATAGACTTTCAAAGTGTGAAAAATTTTTAAGACCTAATGGTGTTCTTATATCTGTATTTTTATTGAAAAGCCTAAATGAAAGATTTCATATTGTTTATTATCGAAATTTTGTTAATATTTGGTACCATTACTCATGACAAATATTAGTAGTCAGTCATCACAAATAAAACTGAACTTCCTTATATGTATTCGAAATTGATGCAAAATTCATAAAGATGTGTATAAAGATCTACAACACTAAAGTGATTACAGCCATCTAATTCACTTAATTCGAATTTTAACTTCTCAAATAATTGTGACATAAAGTCATTCTTATTTATGCTTATTTTGATGTCCAAATGCACTCCACTACTTTCATAAGAACAATAAGAATTATAAATAATAATTTACTACCAAACTTGTTTAAGTTTTCAGTAACTAACTCCATTTATATTACAAATTGTAAAATAATTTAATTTTTATGTATCCAGCTGTTGTATGAATTATCAGTTACCAACTATTTAACATATACCTCATTATCCTTTTTTTTAAAACTTTGTCAACAAGATAAACATACAAATAATTAATTTTCAATAGATCATTTCATGAAAATTTCCTTTGACTTCTTATCTATTGAATTTTATTAGATTTTAGGTAATTGGAATAGAATTTTAACATCTTCAGTTCCAAAATTTCCATTGACCAGTTGGCAGTATATCATATCTCGAATATCCTTTAGGTTTATTTATACTTAGTTTATCACCTTTTTTATATTTTTCGTCATTATCTGTAAGCTGATTTCATAAACTGTTTTCAATAAGACTTTTCAATTTTCTTTTTAACATATCTAGGTTTCATTTTTACTTTTGAAAGTTTTCTGTTGTTATATTCATCAATTAGACAATTAACTAAATCGACCAATGTACAATTTCCCTTTAAATGAAATGTTTGCCACATCAACCTTTTCAATGTCCTGTTACATGTTTATTTAATAGCCACTTTTAAAAATTGAATGATTGTTAATGGCACATCTTTTGCCTGATGTTGCATTTCTTTATTATAAAATTCTTTACTATTATCTATACCTGCATTTGTTGATTTTCACAGCTAAAAATTTTTTTCCAAACAGTCTTACCTATTTTATCTGTAACTGGAATAATCCGAAGCATATCCTGAAAAAAATGTTGATAATGGTTAATAAATATTTACATCCAAAAATCATTTCAATATAACTTTCAAATTACCAGAAACCATTTCAACATCATCAGATTACCATAAATTATCGATAATAAGATATAATATGGGTCTTCTTTTATAATTTTTTCTCATTGGTTTTGCAATTCATCAATAATTTCTTTGCGAGTATTTAACTGTCTTCGTCCCATTATCTAACACTTTTAGCGAAATTACTGTTTCATGCTTTACAAATTGAATAAAGATGTTCAATTATTTGTTTTCAATTTTTAGTATTACTCTGTGAGGATTGTGTGTTTCAGTAGGGTTTTACACTTTAAAGATTTGTTGTGAGTGTCCATTTACGAAGGAAAAACTTTAATTAAATAAGTTCTGTTATTGTTCTATTCTTCAATTTTCATTTAACGTAAAAGTTATTCAGCAAACATCAGTAATTCATCTCAAACAGGTATAGCTTTAACGGATAAATTTAGACGGATTAAATCTTCGTTCTTCATTTCAAGTGATGGACTCAGTTGGATATGAAATTTCCAATGTTTCATCAATGCGTCTTTTATCTTTATTTTATAATTAGTGGAAGACAAATCAGCATCTATATTCCAATTACCTCTTCACCTATCGAAATATCGATAGAATACATTCTTTCTTCTGCTGTTAATTGAAGTTCTTTTTCAGCATGCTTTTACAAGCTTTGTCGAATGGATTAATTCCTTAATCACTTCTAGAAAATCTTCCTTCTAACCATCTTCCAGGACCATAGTAACTACAACCAGGAATATGTAATTCAAAAGGCAGTTTGTCATCTAATGTACTATCTTGCCCTTTACCATACTTTTCCTATTTACAAACCTTGTGAGGAAGATTGATCAAAAATCTAATCCAATTTAGAATTCCGTTTGGATTATTAATAATAAATCACTAAATTTATTTATTAACACCTGTGTCATTCAAACTTTCTCACTGTTATAATTTTTATTTCGAGCTAATTCTTCACCATTAATTACCAATATTCTACTCATTAAATCACTGACATCACTCATCGAAACATAATCGATTGATTTTTATGTTTATTTTTTATTTAAGCTTGCACCAACTTTTTCATGTACACTTGATCTAAATTTATGGAGAATTATTTGGGAAAATAAATATTGAGAATTTCTTTTAACAATCATTTAATTTCATTGCCTTTATTTGATTTTATTTTAGTATGATTATTTTCACCATATACTATGCCTGAATTAAACAATATATCAGCATAATTTGATAAATCAATACAACCAAATTTTTCGCTGATATAGATAATTGTAATTTTTAATTAAAAGATTCAGTGGTCAATTAGTTCCTTCACACATTACTTGTTTAATTATTATCACAATAAAGCTGTACTATAGTTCAATTCTTTTATCTTGGCGGCTCGTGCATGCCCACCCAGACACGGGAGATTGCTGCATTGCCAGTTTCACACGACGCACGCGCCAACAGAAGCAGCGCCGTAGTATAGCATAGTTTGCAAGCTTACGTTTAGGGGGGAGCGCGCAGTTCATGAAGTAAAGCCACCACGGCCGCATTAACCCTTTCGCTGCTACAAAGACGTGCTCCCTGCATTCCGCGATGTGCGCGATTTTGTCACTGCGCTGCTCGCCTGTGCAGACACATCGTGTTCCGACTGCTTTAACACTCTTATCAATCGATTCCACAAAAAGTATTTGGCCCAAAAACTAGATTTTTACACATCTTCTTGACTGATACCTTCCCCCCATAAATGACTTAATTTTGTTTCGATGTTCAATGCAGTTATTATGCAGCATTAAATATAGTAAACCACTGCACGAAATTTTGAAGAGTTTTCAGAGGTAAAAGTCCATAGAGTATACTTCCCGTATGGTCGATTTTAGTTGCCACAACGTTGACAATGAAATGTGGACAAGATACTTAAATTTCATATAAAATTTGCTGTATAACAATAGCTCATTTAAGTACCACATAGGTGTCGTATGTAATATTGAGAAATATTCCGTCTTTCGCAACTGTAACAAAAAATTTTATTTACACTGAGCACGTTTGGCTTTGTTTTAAAGCACTTCAATCAATCAAAAGGAAGTAGACAAAATACATTAAACAAAACTGTGGGCTTACAAAAACATTAGGATTTGAATATACCGTCTATCAGTGAAGTCCTCTGCGCTATGTCAAATATAATTTTTGTGTGTGGCACACACAAACATCATTTATTTGCCAAAACACTGAACTGCCAACACAAACGTTGAATATTGCGTTACCGCAGCACAAAACAATGAAAGGTGACTTGAAAATGGAGGAGACAAAATACTGTCCACTGAAGATGCTTCAAAAGAGAGAAACGTGTCTGGTCTAAATATGCCCCTTATTACAGTTGCAAAAGAGGAATATATTTCAGTACCATTGGTAAAACTGCGGCTGTGGAACAAAAACAAGAAAGAGAACGTGAATACCATTGTGTATGTGCCATACCTTTCCTTGATTGAAGTGCTTTAAAATAAAGCCAAATGCGTCCGGTGTAGATAATACTTGTATTACTGTCGGTAAAGACGGAATATTTCTCAATATTACATACGACACCTATGTCGTACTTAAATTAAATGAGATATTGTTATACAGTAAATTTTATATGAAATTTAGGTATCTTGTCCACATTTCATTCTCAACATTGTGGCAACTAAAATCGACCATACGGAAAATATACGCTATGGACTTCTAACTCTGCAAAACTCTTCAAAATTTCATGCAATGGTTTATTACATTTAATGCTGCATAATAACTGCGTTGAACATCGAAACAAAATTAAGTCATCTATGGGGGGAAGGTATCAGTCAAAAAGACATGTAAAAATCAAATTTTTGGGCCAAATAGTTTTTGTGAAATCGAATGATAAGTGTGTCAAAGCAGTGGGAACACCATGTGTCTGCACAGGCGAGCAGTGCAGTGATGACAAAATCGCGCACAGCGCGGAATGCGATGAGCACGTGTCTGCAGCAGTGAAAGGGTTGATGAAGAGACAAAGCAAAGGAAATTTCAAAAAAATTGCATTCAAACGAATATAATTCGCGAAGTAATGCACTTTGATATCTTTTTTAAATAATGAAAATATTAAGCACCACATAAGGTCTGAACTCATAACCTTTCGCGTAGCAATCCAACACCTTAACCGTTATGCTAACGCATGTCGTCTGACTACCTGGTCCCATGAGGACTATGACACGTCACGCAAAATACTGACAAACACTGTTGGTATGACTATGAATTACTCACGCTTCATCGAAGTACAATAGGAAATAAACAATTACCGCTGTTATTTATTGCGAAAAAGCAGTTCGTGAAAGTGATACAAACACCTTTCCTTGCTATCGCCTGAATTAGGAGTCTTATTGCTTGTTTGGTTTAAGTAATTAATCGAATATGAAGTAATTGGTATAAGGAATGCTTTTTCCAAACTTTCTATAAAAGAATGTCTGCTATCAAGACATTGCTTTTGTTCTATTACTTTATTTATGACTGAACGTTTCTAACACTAAAGACATTCGTCCTTGCTCTGCACTGCAGTTGAGATGTGGCAACGTCGTTCTCTGTTCATTGGCTGACTGTGTTTTGTGACGTCAGATGCGCAGAACGAACCTAAACTCGGCCGCCAACATATATGATGCGCACTTTAGTAATCTTCCTATACATTTAAATCTACCAACAGGGCTCAACCCAAAAGCTGTATCATAACTTTTGTTTACATATTGTAACATACCATCACTCATATTTATTTTTTCAGTATTCAATGATTCTTCCTCGTTTTTAACTTTTTTGTATGTTAAATTTAACCTTCGTATTTTTTCACGAAACCTTGTTTTCTGATTCTCATTATGTATGATGAAGTGGTGAGCTGTCATTATGTTCAACTGGTAAATATCGTGAGATTCTTCTTAATAATGTTAACATTATTTTTAACACATTATTGCCTAATCCTCAAATGTCTTGTTTAACTTGTTTCATTCCTTTTGCAATGGCATCAATAACTGGATGGTCATCATTTAAAAAAAAATTTTTGTTTTCTGTTCTTTGTTTTTTTTTCAAATTTTAAAACTCTTCCTTTAATTGTTGACTTTTTCTAGATTTTTTAACATCTTCAAGGTCACATTTCGTAAAATTTATTAAGGATAAGATGCCAGTAATCACTTACATTTTACGTTCATTATTTATGTCCAATGCTTATGTTCAACGTTCACACTTAACGTTCTTGTTTAATGTTTATGTTTAACATTATTCTTCGATGTTTAAAAAGTTTTGAACCTCTTATCTGTTTTAACCATTATAAATATTTCCTTTCATATCTATTGTAATTAAATTGAATTTATCATCATTCCAACATTAATACACATTTCTCTAAAATCGTAAATTTCTAAGTCTCCACTGACAAACTCGTGGTGATTGATCCTTGTATCATTCTACCTGAATATATTTAAGAAACTTAAATTAACTCAGTCTAACTATATTTCTATTTTTAAATGTGTCTGAGTTAAATAAAAGCAATCTATTCCATTGTGTGCACCCCTTAGTAAAATATTTCCTAACTATATCCTGATTGTCAAGAACGAAATCGTCAAAAATAACAACTGAATTATCTTCACATTCATCTAATGGAATTATTTCTTCACTGCCCACCCCCAGTAGCTGAGTGGTCAGCACGACAGACTACCAATCCTAATGGCCCAGGTTCGATTTCTGGCTGGGTCACAGATTTTCTCCGCTTCAGAACTGGGTGTTGTATTGTCCTAATCATCATCATTTCATCCCCATCGACGTACAGGTCGCTGAAGTGGCGTCAAATCGAGAGACTTGCACCAGCCGAATGGTCTACCTGACGGGAGGCCCTCGTCACACGCCATTTATTTGTATTTCTTCACTATTTTCAATAAGAGTAGTGATTCCTTCCTGAAATTTATCTTCGATTTTTTCTCACTTTTCATAAATTGTTGTATTTTGGTGGTTGTAAACTTTTAGAATAAACATAGTAATGGTTAATTCTGTTCCATTGCAACCATCCAGGAGTTATAATCATCAAGAGTGTTTTTCAATAACTTCTGGGTCCTACTGCTGGACATTGAACTGAATTTGATGAAAGTTCACTGTAATTATTCTTATGTTTCTTCACTACGATTCTTATTTTCAGCTCCAACTCAGTTTCCATTTATTTATGTGTTTCTTGTTAATAACGAATTACTCAGCTGAATAGAACGTCAACTGAACTGAAGATAAGATTAACCGTTCCAATATGAGAATATGTTAAAAATGATTTATTGGATAAAATCAAAAACCGATAGGTAATATTTTACTGAAAATAATTTTAACATTCCAAACAAGGAAACATATGTCATTATTAATATTGTAGATGTTTGGATTGATCATAACATTGTGTGACTTTAAGTGTTACTGGAATCCATCTGTTTCAGATTATACAGTTTGTGACAAAATAGTCAGTAAAAACTAATTGTTAATTATTTGGTAAAACTATTCGACATAATCACAATAAAAAAGTAAACAATTTCTTTCTGGAATAGACCATCTGTTTATTTCATCATCAACTGCTATTCTGTTTACATAGAATCTGGCCAGTAGGTTAAGCATGGATGGACATAATCTTAACAATGGTAAAGTAAAAGTAAGAAAATGAAGTACCTTGTCCATTAAAAATATTTGGCAGTTTTTCTAAGGATTCTAAGAAAATAATATTGGAAGATGATTTAACAGTAATTTTCGCTTGGAGTTCAAGTATTGGTGATTCTGTTCTTAGATGCGCTGATCGTAATGAAGCTGTAGTTGAAGATGCAACTACACTTCCTAAGGAAGGAAAAATAGTTTTGGAATCGATGGAAATCCGTGTTATAGTCGCACTCGAACACAGGCAAGAAGGACTAAAAAATCCGAGAAGTCCAGTTTATTTCCTTGGACCATAAAACACTGAAATTGCTAGATTAAGTGGAAAAAGAAATTTGGACCCAGATATCATAAATTATTGTAATTCTGCAAAATTTTATATGCCCTATTTTATTTTTGTTTTCTGAGTGAAACGAAAATATAATAATATAATTGACTCTTCTGTAGTCAATCATGTTAAACTACATAATGCTTATATAAAGGAGACACAAAATGGAAATTTTTCTCAATAGTTATGGAGTCTTGATCGACCAAATAACTACCTAACAGCTTATTAACGTTTTTGCGATTATAAAATAATAACACAGTTGAATAACAATGTAAATGCGGGTGCATACAATTTTACTGAAAATGAACCTATCAGTGTTATAAATATGACTAGATGAATGACCGTTTGGACTGAACAAAAAACAGCAATGATATTCTGCGCCACTTCTAACAAAAACTTTCTGAATAATACACTTGGCTATGTACATGTGAATGGTAAAATGGATTTGTCTTACAGCTCACAACATAGAATATTAGCTGAAAAGTTTGAAGCTGGAAAATTTCGTGTCTTACTAATGAAATGACTTCTTATTTTAAGCATTATATTTGCTCTGGATAATTGTTTTTGTGTAGATTACTTTAGCATTTTGAATTTTTAAAATCGGTTGATATTTGTTTGAAAAATAAACAAAATTCGATCTCTTATACTGCGTCTGGATGCCCACAGGCAAAAGCTGTTGCATAATTCCTCTCTGTATGAAGCTTTGAGGCTGATAGAATGCTCCTGCTGTGGGCATCAAGTTTTATCTCAGCCTGAAGATTACGCTCCTTTTTATAAAACCCACATTCCTGATGGCTACGCCTCTTATCTCTCTGTCTCGGTCATACCTCCATCTTACACGCATGTTGTTTGTATACAGAACAACTGGTGGTTCTGGTGTAAGCTCCATTTATGTTAATATCGGGACATATTTCATTTCAAAAGCATATTATTCTATACTGACATTAAATTTATATTGTCATTAAGATTTACATTTTGTTTACAATTCGTGTCATCAAATAAATGTAATATTGCGATGAAAATAATTTATGTTATATGTCAAATACACAGATAAATATAAGTAAATTAGAATGAACTTGGTATCTCGAATACCAGCTATAATCACAGACTGTCAACCTGCATTCTCTGTCAAACTCTGGATGAGTATATTGATGAAAGGACTGTAACCATAGATGTGATGGAGTCATAAGTCACCAAATGTGGAGAAAGGTTGACATTGGAGAAAACATTTACTCCTCTCACCTGTGTACTTGACAGCAACCCCAAAAGGTATGTGGGTTAGTTAGTTCTGAGCTTCATCTTTGTGAAGTGTCGTGTACATAGGGTCTGAATCCTGCAACTTGGAAACCAGTGGAAAATGTTTCGATAGGAGACGTTTTGCACTTTTAACTGAATAAGTTCATTTTCTTTTTTAGGAAATAGTTTCGAAGATTAAGTTTAACTAACAATTCACAACACAGAAATTGAAATGAAAATTGTTAAACTTTAAAATTTAATATTTACAAAAATTAAAACGTTTATGGAACATTTTAACTTTTTAAAATCTAAATTTTTATCATATGAATGAAGCAGATAAAATGAACATGTACCATCATAATGAAAATCTATTTAGTGGATGTAGTAGTTACATTATTGGTTATGCAGAAGTGTTAACTAAATTAACAGAATTGAAAAATAAATATTAACATATTTCAAAATCTAAAATTTTGGGAATTAGCTTTGGTCAAGAGCTTTTATTAGTTTCAGATGATAAATTCAAAATTACCTTTCCAGATCGTTATAATGAAAAGTTTTTAGGAAACAAAGAAAAAATAGAGGAAATAGTTGACCGAAATTTTTGCTAAAAAGCAAAATAAAGGTAAATTGCTTCAAGTTACTGAATGAGAATGAATTTTAGATTTAATCTATATCTGTTAAGTTTTAATTGAATAAATTTAGTTCATTGAATATTAAATCTTTAGTGAGTAATTCTTATTAGGCTTTTACATTTTTTAATTAAATGGAGATTTCATCATAGCTATGGAAATTTTTAAATGGGGCTACAGTAAAATTAAAATCATGGTTATAAAACAGGAAATTTAAAAATGTGCTCCATGAACATGAAATGTCATGCATATATTAATTATGTCACCTTGTCTCTGGGTCAAATTGAAATGTTCACATTTTGCCCTTGGTAATAGAATCGTTCAGAAAATCAGGCTCAATCAGAATTCGTTTGGAAAGTTCATTCATGACCATCGCAGCAATGCTCAGTGGCTTGTCCACCAAATCTTTTCAGATGAGCTTGAAACACCACTTTGAAAAGTGAATTGTTCATCTCGATGGCATACAAAGTACCTATTGATGGTTCAAAGCTTCTCAAGTGAACCTAATGCCCATTCGACAATTAGACATCAACCCATCATGCACAGGATTCTAACAATCAACATTGTGGCTGGTTGATGGCTGTCCAGAGGGAGAATTGTTGGTTAGATCTTTCTGGTCCTCCTCAAATATTTTCAGACACTTTGGCACTTGTGAAAGCTAACTGAGCAGAGTCCTCATAGTCTTGATGGATCAGTATAGACACTTGTAGCTTAATGTCAACTAGACGTACTGGTCTCTGGTTCACTTTTAGACTTCATCAGACTACCTTTCAAGATCTCTGCATACCCCCAACCTCCCAGGCCACAGAAGAGGCCTTTGCTGGACCTGTGTGGGCATAATTTCATATTGTTAAATTTTTACTGTTAGAAGGTTAAATATGTTGAATGGATTTGTATTCTATAGATCTATTCCTTCCTGATGTTTTAATGTAGACATGGATTAGTGTGTTATCACTATTTCCAAAAGCTGGCTAGGTAATATGAAGTAGTAAGGAAACTGGCAAATTGAGTTGTTTCCTATGGTACTGAAAAACTTGTATTCTCTTTTATGTTTGAGAGCTAAATATATCAATTTCGACCTTGTACAAGTGTACCATTATCATCTGAAACACTAGTAGTGTGATAGGAAGCATACTAGTTGCGTGCATGCAGTAAAAATTTACTGCCATCGTGTATCATACAAGTTACCCATATCATTAAAAATGAAAAGAAAGGGAAGCTCACAATTTTGCCTTGAGAAGCACGTGACAGACGACAGACCGCCATGTCTTCCTCATTCATTCATCAATTCAGATTCATCAATATAGAGGGGCACTGAATCAGTGTAACACACCATTCACTTCCATCATAGGTTTGTCTTTAGAGCCCTACCCCTTAATGAGGTAGATCCTCAGCTGGCATTTCGTAGGCAAGTGCACCGTGAGTGGTCCAGTCTTATGAAGAAGGAAGAACCCTTGGTGGTACTGGGAATTGAACCAAAGACTCCAATATCAGGATGTGTCACGTTGACCAGTTGGCTATGGAGGCATAATTCATATCACTCATGTAATGAAAAAAGTGAAGTGAATATGCAAACTGGATAAGAAAAATGCCTTCCACTGTTCCACTCTGCAACACACTGATTAGCCCAGATTTTTTTGATGACGCTCTACATCATTTAAACTAGTTGGAAAATCGGAAATGTGTGTTAGCAGTGATTTTATAACCGCTTTCGTTTCGTAACTCTTCATGATACAGACACAGAGCTGCTACCATATATGTTGTCAGATATTGTACCCACTTCAGCATGTGTCAAGTAGTCTGCTAGCAAACACTTCATGTAATTTAGTACCTGATTTCCTCTGCACAGTTGTAACTGCACCACACATCAGACCTGCTGGTCAAGGGAAAATATAATGTAATAGCATGCTCTTGCCACATGTACTTGGAGGTACTTATAACACAAATAAGTACTTCCCCTAAGAGTATCATTATTAGTCTGCAGATGAAGTGAATACTGATGTAATGTTGTTCACAACACTGTCGTCTGTCGCCAATAATAAATTCTGGTCTTGTACCCATACCACCCTGTATGTAGCTCAGTGTTCCATGAAAGGTGAGACACATTTGTCCTTGGTTTCAAACAAATTACTCTTTCTAGTTAATGTTTCCGCTCATAATCTTTAATTTATAGTCATATATACATTTGATTTATGATGTATGTATACTGTGACAGCAGACTTTCCCATTTCAAATATGAAAGTATATATTTCAGAGGGTAAGACAGAACGTATATTAGACTTGTGACACAACCAACGTTTCAACACAAACTTTGGCCTACCTCTGATAATCAGTTTCGTGTTTCCTAAGTTGCAAAACTACAGTTCACAGCTTTCAAGGAAAAGACTACCTAATGGGGTAACTATTGTGTGGTAAACATTAACATGCTTCTGTGTATGTATAAATAGAACTATAAATTTTTAATATTACACTCCCATTCACTCCAGAATTTTTAACATTTATTTCCGTTACACTTGTGCGAGCTTACCATCCATTATAACTTTTTGTCTTTTGAAAGATGCACATATATACCATGTGACTGCAGAAATAACTCTTCACTCTTAAGAAGAGATGCACAGCTACACTGCATGATTCTAATGCAATCGGGAGACTTCCACATAAGTGAACCATTGCTGAACACGCACGAAAATGGTGTCAATTGATTCTTTGGAACGATAATCTGATCTAATAACGAAAGTTTTCATCGATCCTTCAACATAAGGCAGGCATTTCTCCATGCTCACTTTGTGATGATGTGTTTCAACGACCTGTTAGAGTGAAAAGAAAACTTTTCACCATGATTTGGTTCATTTTAGTGATTAATTTACTCAGTGCCATATTGTAACAATGTAATTAGTCATGTGATATGAGAGTACTCCACTTATTAAGACGTTCCATTGTAAAACTGAATGTTCCATCATCTCTTTGTCCAGAGCTTTGAACCCACAAAGACATACCTAACTCAATCCAACCCACATTTGAAAAATAGCGATAATTTCAAATGCAGACTGACTCAAGGATCCATGTGTCTCATGGTATAAAAAATTCCATACTTCCATCACTGTTTGGAATAATGAAAGAACCTACTCTTCAGCTGCCAGCAACCATGCACACAAAATCACTGAGCTTTTCTGAAAACGGTATTAGTCATTTCATATTACTTTAATCACCTGAATATGATAGAGCGATCATAATGAATCCAATATGAAAGGAAGTTCGTTTAATGTGTGGCTCCATCAACATCTGGTGAGAATAGTTATGTCCTGCATCCAACCACCTTTTCAATTTCTTGTGATGTGAATAGTCCTGGACACAATAAAAATTGATATCATGAACTTTGAGCTCTTAATTACAATGAGTGTTGAATATGAATACAGATTTGATGTTCAGATTTCGATATTTCCAAGTTTCCCTTACAACGAAAATCTGAATTCTAACAAAATGATTTTAATTTCATTTTATTGTTTTTATTATTAACCCCAGTTCTTGGCAATATATGATTTTTACTATGGTTGTGCACTGTGCTCTGTTGTCTAATGATATTTTATTCAATTAGTATTAATAACAGTAACAGATAAAATAGACAGTAACACATACATAACATGTTGAACTCGAATCGGCCATTTGGGTTAGTTCTGTTTTGGAGTAATAAGTCGAAACAAAGTGATAAAGACTTATAATTGTGAAATTTCGCAGTAACCGATTTACTTAAACGTTTAGGCCATTATCCACGCACTGGGCACTGATATTATTTGCGATCCTGAAATGTAGGATAATTGTACCTCTGCCATTCTTAACCATTATAAGAGAAACAAGTGTTTGGTGAGTTAATAATGAATAATTACATTGCTCCATGCTAGATAAATTCCAGTGATGTATTTTACTAATTTTGCTCTCTAGATATTGCGTCCATTCACTATCGTTGAACGATTTCATGACTTTATAAGAGTGAAGTAACGTACATTGGAAAAAAAACTTTTAAAGTACACCTAGATAAGACAGATATGTATACAAGAAGAGATTAAAAAATCCACTTGAGAGCGTTGCTGCCACGTATATGCACCAAAGCGCGCTTATGATGTAGGTATGTAAGCACTGACATGTAGGCAACTATTAGATTGACCTCCAAATCGAAACTTTTTGATGTTCTTGTATGGTATGTTCCACACCTGCCAATGGAAACTTCATGGAAATGGGCAAATTTGCTATTATATTACGAAGTTTCTATTTTTCATATATACCAGCATGAAGGTTCTGTAACTGCCTGTCAGAACGAGAAGTCCATCACATATTTTACTGTTCATGTGGATTTTGATGGTGTTAGCGATGTGATAATATATTTCCTCCCTCTTGCTTTCAAGTATTCATCGAGTATTGGCGAAAACATAACGATGTTTGTTCCAGAAATAAGAGATACACAATTGTACTCACTCTGTAGTTTTCCACAATGAGTGGTGGGATACAGACTCAAATGAGTAATAAATGAGGCGACAGCTACACATTATAACAATAACCTACATAAATTGTTATTATAATATTCTGTAGTTAATTGTGTTTCCTAACAAAATGAAAAATCTGTGCAATGCAATATGATGTGCCTAAAACTAAAAGTATAGACTACCTACCATTCTTTGTGTATACTCAAAATGAAAAGTAAAGTGTTACATCACAACAATATATATTTTTCCTATCTGTTTTCCTCATGACATTAGAAGAGTTCTGACTTTATAGACGATCGATTACGATCATGTTATTTTTCAGTGCGCCCAAATTAATACGTTAAAAATGCAAGCAGTTCATAACTTAATCAGATATGGAGACACTGTGTATGGTATGGAAATGTATATTAATAAGTAATACGACAAATACTCTTTTTCAATTGGGTAAGATTAAGCTGTGGACAGTATCAGTTATCCCAAGAAAGAACTATGTTCCAAAATTAAAGACCATAAAACAGTCACCATAAAATCATTAAGTGAATCTGAAGGTCTAATTTGTTGATGATTTTTTTCGAGTTGGAGTATGTTCACTAAAATTAACAACTTCGCTGTCACGATTATGTGTACAGCATAGTTTCTTATTTCTTACACCAGAGCAGATATATTTGAATTCTGCCTCAACAGCATCTATGGATTCACTCACTACTGAAAAAGTCGATTCACTCACTACTGAAAAAGCCGCTTTCTGAAGAGTAAAAGTATGTAGAGTGATAGACGTATTCTACAGATCTGCTAGCAGTTTTTGGCTGTTTATGTTGCAGACTGCCATGATTAGAAAAGGTGTATCTCAACAAAATTTTAAGGAGCTTAGCTGAATATATTAATACCTGAAAATAGTCGGTACAGCTAAATGAAGCATTAAGATTAAACGTATATGAGTATAATTGTTTGAATCACTATTATTAGCAGGTGTTAAGTCTCTTAGCGGTGGTCCACTAAGACTTCTGCTAACGTTTCAACTATTCTCTGTCTTTTAAGACGTGAGCACTTATAGAAGAAACTAGTTTGAACGAATATTAGAGCTTATAAATAAGAACTGAAACCTGATTTTAATGTTGTTTGCCAATGTGGGAAACCTGTGAGGTTTATGTTTTAACTTATGATTTATTACTATTTGTGGTGGCTGTATTAGAGAGAAGTAACTTGCATTTACAAAACCCATTACCGTAGCATAATTTACGAGGTACTCAGCTGCTTCGATATCCTGTGTTAAGTGCGGCAAGTGGCTGCAGCGAACAGTTTTGTTTTGGCAGCAGAATAGAAGAGTCAAGATGCTAGATGGTGTGTGTGTGTGTGTGTGTGTGTTTATGTGTGTGTGTGTGTGTGTGTGAGAGAGAGAGAGAGAGAGAGAGAGAGAGAGATTGAAATGTCATTGTTTAGGTAATTGCTACTAAATTCTCATGCTGCAGAACTATTCAATTTGAAGTAACATTTACTATTACATGGGGAACCTTAAATGTTTGACTGTAATATTTCTTGTCGTTAAGTAGGACATCAGCTTAACGTCATTTTTTATCCCTGGCAATTCAACAGGATTGAGGAGCGTAATGTAAACATTACTTAGTCCTATAGCCTGTAGGATGTTTTATCTCTGAAGATACTACACGGGCCAGCCAGAGTGACCCTGCAGTTCTAGGCGCTACAATGTGGAACCCAGCGACCAGTACGGTTGCAGGTTCGAATCGTGCCTCGGGCATGGATGTGTGTGATGTCCTTGGGTTAGTTAGGTTTAATTAGTTCTAAGTTCTAGGCGACTGATGACCTCAGAAGTTAAGTCGCATAGTGCTCAGAGTCATTTGAACCATTTTGATACTACACAGAAGTAATAAATTTCAGGGGATACCTCCTCATATCCTGTCGGACCTCCTTTTGTCCGTCGTTCTGCAGCGACTCGATGTTAAGAATTCAACAAGTCATTGGAAGTCCCGTGCAGAAATAATGAGCTATGTTGCCTCCTTGGCCATTCATTATTGCGAATGTGTTGCCAGAACCTCTCGATTATTTCTCATAAATGTAATGTGGGGTTTTCACGTCATATGATCTGTGTGGCCAATTCTTTCATTCGAATTGTCCAGATTGTTCTTGAAACCTGTCACAAACAATTGTGGCCGAGAGACATGTCACACAGTCATCCATATAAATTCCACTGTTGTTTGTGAATATGAAATCGATGAATGGCAGCAAATGGTTTCCAAGAAATTGAACATAATCGTTTCCAGTCCATGATTACTTCGGGTTAGACCAGAGGACCCAGTCCATTCTATGTGAACACTGCCCTCACCATTGTGGAGCCACCACCAGATGCACAGTGCCTTGTTGACCACATGGGTCCATGGCTTCATAGGATCTGCGCTGCATTTGAAGCCTACCATCAGCGGCTTCCAACTCATCTCGTGATGCCACAGTTTTCCAGACATCTGGTGTGCAACAGATGTGGTCACGAGCCCAGGAGAGGCGCTGCAGGCGATGTCACGCTGTTAGCAAAAGCGCCCGTCGTTTGCTGCCATACCTAATTAACACCAGATTTCGCAGTATTTTCCTAACGGATACCTTTATTGTACCTAGCACATTGACTTATGTGGCTATTTCACGTAGTGTTCCTTGTCTGTTAGGTCTCACAACTCTACACAACCGCCGCTGTTCTCGGTCGTTAAATGAAGACTGTCGACCATTTCATTGGTTTGGTGAGAGTAACGTCTGTTATTTAGTATTATCAGCACACTATTGGATATCGGAATGTCAAATTCCGTAACGATTTCCGAACTGGAATATTCCATGCTTCTAGCTCCAACTTGCATTCCGCGTTCAAAGTCTGTTTTAACAGACCCGTCTTGCGGCCATAATCACGACCGAAACCTTTTCTAACTAATCACCTGAGTACAACTGGCAGCTCCACCAATGTACTTCCCTTTTATACTTCGTGTACGCGATACTACCACAAAATGTATATGAATTATATCACTGCCCCAGACTATCGTCACTTCAGTTTACATTTGAATATACATTGTAATACATTATCAGCAGACACTAAGGACAAAAACGCTCCGCATAAATCACAGCTGACCACGGTGACGCTAAAGTATTTGCCTCACGTGGAAAGGACAGCGTCGTTTGATGATTGACTAACAGTGGGTGGCCGCAGACAATTCACAAGCACCTGCGACCATTGAATGAAGACTTATGGCCATTCATGTTACAAACAACTTCCCTTCTTGATAACTCAGGAGCGCAGATAGGCACTTAAAGGAATTCGCAGCAGTTATCACAAGAATATCAAACGTAGTGGTCTTAGGGAATCTGCGGGCATGGTGGGAGGTCCCACAACATGAAACTGTGTGAAAGCAATAAGGGAGTTCCAAAATTACACTCCAGTCACTGCAAGACCTGAAACTTTGGGTTCCTGTACGAAGACTGCTGGGTTTGGGTGAGATTCCAATTGAGACCTCTAATGGCGAAATCGGTGAGACATAATGAGGAAAAACAATAAAACGACCGAGCAGGGGCTACGGAGGGACTGATAATCAATCATTATTAGCTGGAGACCATGGAGTGTCAGTCAGTCAGTGAGTAATCACTTGAAGAGCAGTGAAAACTGAAAGGCAACCTTTTCGTTCTGTGGATTGATCAGGTGTCATGCTAAGCGGTTTGCATGCTCCATCACAAAAAGCATTCTAATTTTGCCTTCTGGTGGCATGTCAGTCTATTGTTGACGCAGTTTTCAGGGTTGGAGTCGCATCCTTGCACTATTTCCGATCTCTGTTGACACTTTCATACGTCCTAATTCTGCGCTCCATGATGGGTGGTCTATTTCGTGTGTGGTATTTGAATCTTTAACCATCTAATTGCTTTTTCCTTGAGTCGCGTGAGCCTGAAAAATTTCTGTTGACGCCGCTCATGAGACGCATATCATTACAAACAATAGACGCCATTCCATGGATAGCAAGAGTGTGTCAGCTGGCAGATGGCTGCTGTGTGGAAAGGGAACAGGAGTAATTAACTGAGCTGTCGAGAGCGTCACCTCGGGAACGCAGGACACGAAAGATGAAGATTTCTGGCTGTCATCTAGTTGCCATACGGCGTCAAAGCAGATTGACAAGTCGTACCAATATCGCATGTTTCCCACACCCACTTGTTACACTGATTCAAGAGATGAATTGGTGTGGTAAAATCCTCTCCATCTATCTGCTTTATTATCGAGGTGTTTCTACGCCCAGTCAAATGTGCCCTGAGCTTACATTTGTATTGTTGATTTTCGGATGACAGAAACAAAATCAATTTATCACATTTGACTTAATTTCGTACGTATCTGTTGCGTGCAGGGGCGACCTTATTTATTCATCAGTTTGCACTAATACCACATTTTTGGAGCCCAACATGGAGCGACATCATTTGCATTTCATTCCTCATGCACTTTATATCATCAAATTGTTAATGCCAAGTATGTGGCCATGGATGATCAGTTCTGGGATTCAACAACGTATAGATCTATGTATAAGACTGCGTGCACACGACTAGTCTGCATTTCGACGTTATGTGTTTGGCAGAGGGTTCATAGAAGTACTTTCATACTACTTCTCTACCTTTAGACTCTCGAATAACACGGGTGGAAAATGAACACCCAAATCTTTCCATGGGACTTCTGATTTCTCTTACTTTATTACAATGATCATTCTTCACTATGTATGTAGGAGTCAATAAAATGTTTCGATAAAAGTGGGAAAGATTTGCTGATTGTAACTCTGCGAAAAGGTTTCGTGACAATGCTAAATGAGCTGCACCTCTTCCAGAATTTTCGATGTGTTCCATACGTCCTATACGGTAAAGATCCCATAACGCACAATATTACTCTAGAATCACACAAATAATGGTAGTGCGGACAGTCTCTTTGATAGATATGTTGCACCTTCTAATTATGCGAATAAAGCGAAATCCTTGGTTCTCCGTCTCCACAGCATTTTCAATATGAAGGTCCCAGTTTACATTGTTCATAATTGTAAATACAATGCTTTTAGGTGAATCCGAATCGTTTAAATTTGTGTTATTTACCTTGTAACCCAAATTTAATGGAGGACCTCAGAATTTTTAATCCTTAAGCTCATTTACTACTTTTCGCACAATGCAGATGTCTTGCTAAAGTATTATACAATTCGTTCCGATATTCTGACGACTTCGTGAGATTCTAAATGATACCACCATCAGACGGCCACTGTGGTCGAGTGGTTCCAGGCGCTTCAGCCCGGAACCGCGCTGCAGCTGTGGGTCGCAGGTTCGAATCCTGCCTGGGGTATGGATGTGAGTGATGTCCTTGGCTTAGTTACGTTTAAGTAGTTCTAAGTCTAGAGGACTGAAGACCTCAGATGTTAAGCCTCATAGTGCTTAGAGCCATTTGAACCATTTGATACCACCATCCGCAAACGATCTAAGACTGCTGTTAAAATTATGTCCTAAAACTATTATGTAAATTAAGAGCAGTAGAGAACTTACAACACTTTCATGTCACTCCAGTTTCACGAAATGACTTTCTGTCAGTTACTTCTAACTGAGACCATTGTGACATAACATCAAGAATCCACACAGCTGATGACGATACTCCAAAGGGGTGCAATCAGAGTGGAAGCCGCTTGTGAGTTTTGTATAAAAAGATTTCAGGATAAGTAAAATTATGAAATCAACTTGAGATCTTCTGTCGATAGCACTCATTACTTAGTACGAATTGCGTTTCAAAAAGAACCACATTTTCTGAATCCGTGCTGTCATGTGCCAAGAGATTGTTTTATGACATTTCGTTAATAAACGTACCAAAACCGTACCGAAAATCGATGTTGCTGATTTGGAGCTCTTTCATTATTGGACCCATACCACTTCCAAGATATTAGGTACAGTTCCTTCGCGTAACCAGCGGTCGTATATGATTGTGAATATGGAACTACTTCCTCAGACTACTCCGAATGAAACGCACTTGATGTACAATTTTGATAAGAAGACTTGCCTTTATTAAGTGATTTAGGTAGCTTATAGAGGGTACCAAATTACTCATGCTGTCAGCTACTTTCGATTCGAAACACTATCGTCGGCGAAATTGTCATTGCGCTACAAAGCCGGCCGGAGTGGCCGTGCGGTTCTAGGCGCTACAGTCTGGAGCAGAGCGATCGCTACGGTCGCAGGTTCGAATCCTGCCACGGGCATGAATGTGTGTGATGCCCTTAGGTTAGTTAGGTTTAATTAGTTCTAAGTTCTAGGCGACTGATGACCTCAGAAGTTAAGTCGCACAGTGCTCAGAGTCATTTTCTGCGCTACAAACTTAAGATATTGATTTAGTCTTGCCCTGGTATAAATTACATACAACCACTTCGTAGATTTTCTGCCAGATGTCAAGACAGTGTTTCGATGCTGAAACTGCGCCATGTCTGGAGCTCGGAACACAAGATGACGTGGATGGAACTTGTCGGATTATTTCAACCTTCGGAAGAGGCTACACAAAAAATATTCAGCAATAATAATAGTATGTAAGTAGTATCGAGAATAATATAAGGTGGCGAATGTGTTTTCTTGCCTGTCTGGGTGGACCACTTCAAACTATCAGAAATCAAAAACATTGAAGCAAACATAATACGTTGACCTTACTTTTGACTGCTTCTGGATGTATAATAAATAGCTCTTAAATTTAAAGTTCTTACAATTTTATATCACAACAACATGGCAAATGGCATAGAAGCTTTTGTTGGCCTCTGTGTGCCTAGTTTTGATGTCCACCTCTTGGTGAACTCTCATAATCCCAATTAACACAACAATGTAAAGTAAGTTTTACTAAATTTGATTTATATACTAAGCTCTGATGCGATGCAAGAGAGCCAAATTTGATGTAGAGTGATCAATACGTGTTGCCGGTGCAAAATGTTAAGAAAAAGGTTTCGAAGAACTGTGCCTCAGTTTTATCTCGTTCCTGTCCCTCCCAGGATGTCATGAAAAAATTATTTACTGTTATTTTAACATATTTTGAATCTCGTTCCTTGTTGGAATGTCGACATTTATACCAAAAAGTCATTTCCAACCTTTCTGGATGTAAAATCCTTCTGGATGTAAAGAGGTTACACTTTTCAAGGTGGTTTTCTTATCTTTCACCTCTGAAGCTACTTTCAGTCAAGGGCAAACTGTATTGTTACTGTTATATGAAAACTGATTTGAGTTTATACAAAAGTGAGCTGTTGAAGAAGTGTTTGTATGGGTTGACACAAAACCCATACAACTGTTTCTGCTGCTGTTTATGGAATTGTCTACTGCAATTTGTGTTAGGAGGTACGCAAACTTGGATAATATGGGTCAGTCTGGCTGTTGTCACTTAGGGGGCGCTAGGTGTATAGGTACTGATACTGGAGTCATTGATACTTTAATATGTACCCACTTTAGTGTGGTAGTTGTTTTTCCTCTCTCAACCTGAGGGCCAAAAGGTGAGGCAAAAGGTGCTGTAGGTGGTCACTACAGAGATGAAAGCAGCGACGAGGCTCAGTCGCACAGTGATCACGCCCAGCAGGTTGGCCACGGGGCGTCCAGAGGCCACCTGCCGCGCCAACAGCAGCAGCTCGCGGTGGGCGGCGCCGCCCACACGCCGCCCTTCGAGCAGCAGCTCCCAACACAGCTTCTGAGAGCGGATGGCTTCCGTCTCCACACAGTGGGCAGGCACGACAAACAGCGTGAGGTGAACTAGGCTGAGAAATATACTCAATTTCCCTTGCCACATACTTATATTACTTGTACCTATAAACTATAATTGTGTTCCAAGTAAGTAAATCTGAACGGTGGAAAACAGTGAAACCGATATGAAGTATAACACTAGAAAAACCTCGTGAGCAGAGGCAACCAACTCCGACAATTTGCGAAGTTTTGCATGCACTTTTGCGAGAGATCGCACATAGCCTGGTACACTCCAAAGCGGTCTAGGGTGTGATTGTAGATTCCCTCTGAACACAGACCGTTCTTTTACAGAGATGTTGCTACAATACGCAGCGTCATTTCTCATATCGCGAATGCAAACGTTAAGAAGTGAGAGTCTGTGTCTGATAACAAACTGTAAATTTGCAAATTTCAAAAGTGATAACATGGTAGCAAGAAAACTGCCCACAGTAAGCGCTACACACAGGTTATGGTCCTGCTCTTTACTAATTGTGAACATTGGTGTGTAGAATGAACAACAGTAAAAAAATAATAGAACCAATTGTAGCCTTACTATCGTCCCCTCACATGTGTTCACAGGACCGATATGAGTCATCAGAGCTTTGTCACATGATGCTATCAGCTTAACAATTGTCTCGTATTTTTCTGTATTGTTCCAAACATCTTGCACTATTGAAACGAAGGCCATTGCCAACAAACTCACTATGGCGAAAACAAAGATGACGTTCGCTACAGAGAATGTAGGTAACGGTCTGCAATAGAAACGCACGATAACATATGCAGAAATCATATGTGATATGCTGGCGAAGGTTACTGTAACCAGATCCGATTTTAATTTCTTCAGTGATCCAGTTTTCATATCAACCGTAAATGGCATGAGTCCAAACAACTTGCACGTGAAGTGGAATGGCTTGGTGGCCACTAAAAGTTTCTTAGTATTATCTGGCAGCAGTATGGCACATTCGTTCACTGACATCTCCTGAAAAAGGAAGAAGAACAAAAACTTAAATGCACAGTACTGATTTTTCACAATAATATTTGTTTCATAGTCAGCAACGAACTGGCTTTCAACTTTCTAGGCCATCCTCAGAAAAACTAAACAGGTGGGTGACACAACGCCAGCGACAGTTTATAGCAGTACAAAGACTTTTTCTCCCAATGCGAAACACAAACGCAATGAATTTAACATATAAGCATTGAAGAAACATACTTTATACTGAAATATTTAAAGTATAAGAACGTACAGATCGAAAACGATACCAATTGAGAATTGGCATAGAGTATTATGTTATATAAACAAAACAGCTAATGAATGGGATTGATATGCAAGAAAAAGGGGTACAGAGTGGTCTAAGGAGACAGTAGAAGGTCTGAGAAGAATAACAAGTAATTTGCAGCAGGTACATTACCTGAAGTTAGGAAAAATATTTACTGGCTGCTGTTACTTAGAACTTATACTGTCAGTCACAGATGGTAACAAATGTACACAGTGGGCTCTTGATTGCCTAATATATAAGCCACAATATTATCTATCTTATAAAATTCTTGCTAACTTTTTTTAAACTCCACCTCTATATGTACAGATAAGTTACCATTAAAAAGTAATTTATAGCTCACAATGGCTTTTCTCGTACGAAAATGTGTTAATGTTTTTCATTTCTTAGTTTCGCCTATGACCGCAACAATAAGGTTCTACAAAGGTGTATTCATTCTGCGTGTGGGCCCACTTTTATTGAGGCAGCATGACTGGTTAGTTGTCAACTGATACACTAGCGTTTTCATGACCACTATAACACTGTAGACGTATATTTCTCCAGATAGTGATTTAGATGTTCTAAACTTAATAGAAATTGCCGCAGGTGTTCCCAAGTGCCGACATTCCCGCAACCTCCCCCCACCCACACTTAAAGCATAACGGAGTTTTACCCCCACAGAAGAGTATTCGAATTACGAGAATTGTCCGTAAAAAACAACATACAAGAAGTGAGATATAAGTATGCTGAGAAACCATGATGTTGTTTCAGTGTCGTCTGAAGCTACAGGCACTGGTATACTGCACATCCCGTTCACCTGACGTATCACCGAGCGAGGTGGCGCAGTGGTTAGACACTGGGCTCGCATTCGGGAGGATGACGGTTCAATCCCGCGTCTGGCCATCCTGATTTAGGTTTTCCGTGATTTCCCTAAATCACTCCAGGCAAATGCCGGGATGGTTCCTCTGAAAGGGCACGGCCGACATCCTTCCCCATCCTTCCCTAATCCGATGAGACCGATGACCACGTTGTGTGGTCTCCTTCCCCAAACCAACCAACCAACCAACCTGACGTATCTAAAATTATAATCGTATGAATTGGACACACAAATAATGATATAGGTAACATGAAGGTAATAAAGCTGTGGATTGGCAAAGAAAACTACTCCGATTGACCGAAGAATGAAAAGAAGCGAGTAGTGCAGCATTATTCACAAAGATATGTAATCATTCGGGAGTAAACTTTAGTTAAATTGAAATGCCTGCAGAAAAAAACTTACGATACAGAAAAGGAAACGGTGTCCTAAGGATAGATTCAGCACACATAAAAGTAAAAATAACTTCCAATTAACTTAAAAGCTAAACATTAACAGTGTTAAGGAAACATCAGTGTAAACGCAAACGAAAGTGAGGATTTGTGGAAAAACTACACCGTGCACCTCTACAGGGAAAGGAACTGTTTGCTATGTGGATACAAGAAAATAAAATAGCTACGCATTTGGAAGGCATGAGAGATCCATCATTAATATCTGAGTTTGAAAGACCTTTAGTTTGAAAGACCTTTACAAGACCTGCGATCAAACAGGTAAAATGACATGATTAACACTCGTTCGGAATTTCTAACGTCACTGCAGGAATTAGCAGCCAAATGACTTTCTAAAGTAGTGTGTGAAATCTGCACGCAAAACCGTCGCACTTTCGGAAGAATATCAGCCACACAGTGCCTAAGTCAGCAAGGGTAAGTAAGTGCGAGAAGGAACGGACAGATGAATCATCAAACTTGCTGACCAGAAGAGTCGAAAACAATTTTGTGGACCTGCTACACAGTGGAAGCATAACTACGCCTTGGCAAAGTGGTGCAAGACTTTTGGAATTCCCAAAAATAAGCATAACATAGCGAATGGCAGGTAACGACGAATCAGAATGGAAGAGCAAGAAACAAGTGCCTGAGACAGGGACACAATCAACTTCCCCATTGTTCAAGCTTCAGGGCAGAGAATCAACAAAACAAATAAAAGGAAGGTTAAGGAAAAATGATTTAAATTTGGGACGAAAAGACGTGAGTAACTTTTTCTGCTGACATAGCTCCGATCTGTAACAGAAATTTTGTATGTGATGAACTGTCTATTGACTACCCCATTTCAACTGGAAGTAAATCAGAGAGAGATGAAGGAATTAAAGAGTAGCAGAAATGAGATTAGGGGTAAACGTAATACCAAAAATTGGTTATATGGTGTAGATTATATGAAAGCTTTCTCTTAAGCCAAGTACACTAGTACAAAACATTTCTTAATTTGACGAACAAATTTGTACAAAAGTTTATGGTGAGCATAGCACTTTATGAAGGTGTATCATGGGCTGAGGGGAAACCGGATAAGAAGTAAATGGAAACGTTTGAAAGGGGGTGTACTGATGGACGCTTTAAATTATAACATAATTTTTATGCTAAAATAAATGTCATAACATCATACCTAATACTTTCTTATTCATTTTGTGTCATCAATTCCTTCATAACTTTATAATACTTCCTTTAATACCAACATTTATTGATTGTTTTAAGGTAGGGGTGTTCCAGAACCCTCTCGTGCATTTTTGCTACTCCATGCTGTCTGTGCATACTAGGGTTAATATTACATAGCATGAGTGAATAAAATGTCTGGCCAGTTATTTAAAAAAGAGCCATGATGATCTGTTTATTGACCAAAGATTACAGATTAGACTCTCTTTTGGAAATGATGAAGAGGGCATCCAACTGGGAGGTGACTGTAAGAGAAAGATTGAATAAACAACTGTAGGGTAACAGCCAATGAGTTGCAACATGGAATCTTAAGGGCTTGAATGTGATGGGGAATCTAGAAGATATTGAAAGGCTCCGTTTGGATACAGTGTGTTGTTCAGCGAAGTGTGTGGGTCAGTAAAGTGAAATGGAGAGAAGATAAGAATTTCTGGTCTGACGAATATAAGATCAACAGCAATAGAAGTTCGTGTAATGGGAGTGGGAATATTTACTAATAAGAAGGTAGGGCAAAGAGTGATTTACGCGAGCAATAATAGTGAACATACATACGCCAATTCATATTCCCACATTTCCGGATCTACACGCTGCCCCATTACAGACTGTTAACGAAGTTCCGATCATACAGAATAGATTTACGCATATGCGAGTGCCTCGAAGACTTCTTGGCCATCAGAAACCGGCACGTTTTGCTCGACGGTGAGTATTTATGAGTAGCACGAGTGCCCCAGGAAAGTGTTATCCTCGAAATTCATAAATTATCTGACTAATAGGGTGAGCAGCAATCCGCTGCTACTTCCTGATGACGCTGTGGTATGCCTGAAGATGTTGTTGATTAGCTGTAGGAGGATGCATAATTCTTAGTTCATGTGATATACAGCAGATTGCTGTAGGTGTGGAAAAATGTTAAGTTAATGCAGATGAGTAGGAAAAACAGTTCCATAATAATGGAATAGGGCATTGTTAATTTGCTTCTTGACACAGTCAAGTCGGTTGTATATCTAGGCATAATGTTGGAATGCAACGAGCACTTATGGCGTTACTGGCCGGAGTGGCCATGTGGTTCTAGGCGCTACAGTCTGGAGCTGATCGACCGCTACGGTCGCAGGTTCGAATCCTGCCTCGGGCATGGATGTGAGTGATGTCCTTAGGTTAGTTAGGTTTAATTACTTCTAAGTTCTAGGAGACTGATGACCTCAGAAGTTAAGTCGCATAGTGCTCAGAGCCAACTATGGCGTTAGCAGCGAAGGCGAATGGTCGACTTCGGTTTATGGGGAGAACTTTAGGAAAGCGTAGCTTATACGTAAAAGAAACCAGTTACAGAATACCAGTGCAAGCAATTTTCGGGAACTACTCTAGTGTTTGGGGTCCCCACCAGATCGATTAAAAGAAATACATCGAGGTCAGTAAGTTCGATCAACACATGAGTATTACGGAGATGCTTAGTGACCTAATATGGGAATCCCTGGAGGGAAGACGACTTTTTTTAATCTGCGCACCACTGTCGGAAAAATTGAGAGATGCTGCATTTTAAGCTGACTGCAGACCGATTCTACTACAGCCAACACACATTTCGCGGTAAGGGCCATGAAATGAGATTAGAAAATTTAGGGCTCGTAGGTGCGATAAAAGACAGTCGTTCTTCCAATTTTTTTTTTTTTTTTTGCGAATGGAATGGGAAAAGAAACGACTAATAGTGGTACAGGGTACCCCCCGCCATGCACCATTCGGTGGCGTATGTATTTTGATGTAGACTTAGATGACACAAACAGAAGATGAGCTAGAGAAAAACATATGAGGACACTGACCGTGTAACTCGTTATAGTATAAAGGGAGATGAGAATCTGGTGATCGTGGAGGATTGGAGCGCTATGGTAGGGGAAACATTAGCGGACAGAGTTATCGAAGAATGTATGCTCGGTGTCAGAAATGAGATGGTATGCATTTCTCCTCCTTACACGAGGCATCACAACAACGTTTTACCAGGCAACGTCGGTCAACTGCTGTTTGTGTATGAGAAATCGGTTTTAAACTTTCCTCATGTGAGCACGTTGTAGGTGTCACCACCGGCGCCAACGTTGTGTGAAAGCTCTGAAGAGTTAATCATTTGCATATCACAGCATCTTCTTCCTGTCGGTTAAATTTCGCGTCTGCGGCACGTCATCTTCGTGGTGTAATTATTTTAATGGCCAGTAGTGTATATATGGCATATCTAAATGTGCATAAACGGGATTTTTTAGAAGTGATATTAAATCTAGTGGGCTTCGTAATAATTTCACAGTTTATGATCTATACTTACGGAATTTCCAGTGGGAGTTTAATTCCAGTAGTCTTGTCGCCAGTAAGTAATTTACCTCTTTATAGTAATTTCTATGATAAATAATTAGCTGACAATCAAACATTCATTGCAGCGTATGGGACCGTCACAATACACAGTATTTCTGAACACTACGTATTATTAATTAAAGTTTTCACGAATATTTAATAAATTGTATTGAACAATGGGACGTTAAGAAATTATATGAAGTACCTAACAGCACAGCGGCCAGTATGCTGGCATACATACGATGTAACTAACGAGATCGATAGTCGTGGCCTCTTCACAACGGTGCTGGTGATTCATCGTCGATAAGCGCTTACCAGTGTCTCTAATTACTGACGTCAGAATACACCAACTCCATTACTTAATTGAGCTCAGCTCGTGTGATAACAACCACGAAATATTATCCTACAGCGTTATGAGTCGACTACCGAAAATTGAATTGCTGAAACTGCGTTATGTAAAGAATTTAGTATTCAGGAAGTTTTTTGTTATTGTAAGTAGCGCAGATAAGTGACTGTTTTCTACACCTACTTGAGCTGTCTCTATATTTCTATCACTTCCTGAAATAGTTATCGCAGCATTGCCCCAAAGAGGGTTCTGTATCCAGTGGCAACTACGAAAGTGGCTACGTTATAAGTTTTTGTATGTGAAGACTGCGGAAAGCATGCTGGGAAGCTTCCGAATGTTCAGGCCAATGAGGCCAACGTTCGCACACAAAGAATCCTGGACCACAGTTTTCAAACCCACTTTGTTCGGAGGTCCTGGGACTAGAGGAAGACATGGTTGGTGCTGAATGCAATTGTCGCTGGGTTGTTTCTTGGGGCGATTTTTCACGATATTGGCATTAACCGTAGGCATTTGCAAAACTATTTCACAGGTCATTTGGTTAGGTATTTACGTTTCATGGTTTATTTTTCATCAGTTCAAATTTCGATTCCGTTCAGAAAACTGTGAGTGGACATACGTTATATATGTATTATTAACATTTTGTTAGTAGCTAAGAGGCTTGGAACAGAATTCGATATAGTCACTTAACATAAAAATTACTATAGTGAATTCAGTCCCTTTTTCCACTAGTTTAATTTCTTAAGTGATTTGTATCGTGTGTGGCGATTTCGTTCACATAACGTGTACGTACTTTTTTTCTACGTAGCACATGTCGTTTGTACACCAAGGAGGCATGTATTAATCTGTTCATTTGTTTCACAAGTCGGTGGTATGAAGTGGTATGTAAATACTCTCCTAAATTTCTTTTTCCTAGTTACTGGATTTCTTATTTAAATGAATTAATGTGACTGATATTCTACAGCCACTACATGATCACACAATGCAGTACACAAATTTTGTCTGCACAAGTTGATAAATTCCCGCACTTTCATACGATATTCGTCATCAACGATCGCTTTCATTGTTACGAATATTATATACGTTTTAACGAAATCGGTCGTAATGAATGGGATTGATTTGAAATTTCGTTAAAGAAGAATAATAAAATTTATCTGTTGTTTTTAAGTTAAATTTCTTTCGTGCGAACTTTGTTGTAGAACCACTCTCTTATTTTCGTGTGGTAATAAAAAATTTTTACTTAATTATTACGTACATTTAAAGAAAAAATAATATTTACGTGAACTCATATGAACTGGTTAAGAATATTAGGTTGAGAATTGGGTCCTTTAAATCATTCGGCCTTGGCATACACTTTCCTGATGCAGTGGATTTTTTGTTAAATATTTTTACTGAATTTTATCCCGGCACTAGCCATAGAACACAAGATTACCTCTATTAGCAGAAAATGTTTTAATTATTGCCAAGCCGACATTTATCACTGATCAAACCTACTTCATTACACATTTAAGATATTTTGAAAGAACCAAACTGTTTAAATTTCAATGTTAACTAACATTAGCTATCCGCCTACGAATGCACAAACGTATAATTAATTCAAATTTTATCAGCCACAGGATCACTGAAAAAGAAGAACAATTTCTTAATTCACCATTGATTTTTATGCATCTGTTCCCGATTTACGGGTTTGCTATTGTTGGGCGCGGCACAGCCCAGCAACACCGCTAAAAAAATGCTGAAAAATTCTTAAAGAAATTTTATAGATGACGTGGGCAAGCTAATTTACATAAATAATTCACACTTTTGGTAAACTCTAATATATTTAGATCAAACAACTATACAACTCACATTAATTCGTAACGCATCGTCTAATGGCGGCTAAGTCCAGACAGAGACAAAAGAAGTCTACCCATTCGTAAAAAACTCTTTCACAGTGTCCTACCGCAATGACTTCTGAACAGAGAAGACTAAAGAATACATAATGCATTGTGCTTAAATAGTATTGCTGACTATTAACATTTCTTTGCAAATTGACGATATTATTCTCTTCTGGCGACATATCTCTGCTATCGCAAATACTGACACGTTTTACAATCACATAATAAATACAGAAAAAATTCCTATCCTAAATACAGACAAATAATACAACAAAAAATATAAGGAGAATAACAAATGTCTTTTACACCACATTCAGTAATATTTTTGTTCAATAATTACGATATATACAACTTGCCCAGAGCGGCGTATATGGTACAAATAAACTCTTATTTTTTTTTTTTTTTTTTTTTTTTTTTTTTTTTTTTAATAACGTGAGTTTGCCAGGGAACGTTACATTGCCCCCTGGCAGCATTTGGCAAAGAGTTTTTACACTTTGACACAATTGTGCCAGTAACGTTCTTTACACTTGTATATTTTACGGAATGGCTCTTTTATTTTGTCCCAGGGTTATATAAGTTCATGGCTCCCCCATTTGGGCGTAGGCAAACAGGAAACCTGGGCAAAACTGTGCCGGAGCCCAGCCATCTCAGTTGGTTCATGGTCACTTGAATTAAATGCAGTTATTCATTTGAATTAAATTCAGTTCGTCACAAACGGTTACACAATTACACAATATCACAGTCACATACAGTTCGACTGAAGTATTTTGTGTGTGATACTATTATTCTTGTGATACACTACAAGGTCACTTGTCCCACGTAGTTAATGTTCAATGTTTATCGAAATGAAGTCATTGACGTGTTATTCAGTTTATGTGAACAGAAAAAAAAAAATCAATAATGCTGTATTTGGTGAGCGGTGCGGAGTGATTTTTGAGCGGCGCTCGGCGCGGCGCGCTGACTTCGTGTAGGTCACCGCCCCTCGGCGTTGACATCTACGGCGCGGAGGGGCGTGGCTGTCTGTCTGGTCTGCTACGGGCTGCTGCGGCCGCTGCATAGCTGATGTAGCCGGATGCGCGTTGGATATCCGCTCGCCCGTGCGACGTTTTCTTGCAGTGCTCCAGGAAACATGCAACAAGTTCAGAAACAGTGTACTATCCTTATAGGCATTTTTCCTGCTGTGGGAAAGAACGCACACAGTTAGTGGCAGTTATTACTCAGTAGGCCTTCACTAGTCTGGTTTGCACATTGTTTCGTTGTCACAGTAACACGTTTTATGGGCATACAATATTTTTCACCATGTCATGACTTGCCATTAGTCACACGCAAGTTTTCACCTTAGGACAAAATGTATCTCTGTAGTCAATGCGCTTTCCTAGCGTCCCTTGACACACAAAGAGTTAAAGTTTGACACTAGCTTGATCCACCGCCCGTTATCGGTTCACTGTTCGTGTCGTGCTAGTTCCTTGTCCATTTGCACACACGGCGATGATACAGTTTTTTATCACTTATACACAACTACTCCGTGACGTATTGCTGCAGGTTTAACAGTCACTGTCTGTCTCTGCCGCACAATACTGCACTTTTGTTTAAGTTCCTTTATTTTTATTTACAATGTCCGCTGTGCAAATTTTTTTTTTTAATAGCACATTCGTAACTCTTTACCAAGGTGTGATATTTGCGTGCATGGTAACAAAATATTAAAATTTGGTATTAGTTTGCCCAAAAGTCATCTATATTCGTGTTCGAGTAGATTTTATTTGTGCATTCCAGCCGGATTCAGGCATATTGTTCAATAACTCCTTTGAACTCATGTCACACTTTACTATCAACGTCCTACGTAACTACAGTGTAGTCTCTGTAGGCAAAAATTGACTTGGACTGTATCTGGCTAGCTCTTTTTTACTGTTTGAATCTGCACATGCTTCAATTGAAGCTTCTTTGTGCGTAACTTTGCATTACATAAATTTGCAACAAGTTTGCCTCCCGTGGTGCCCTCGGGTCACTACTGGGTGCATTATTTTCTCTAATAACATTGGTTAGATAATAAAGTTCTCAGGGCCTCATATTATTGATATTATTCTGGGTTCGAATCTGTCAATCTGACAACTACACTTAAATACATACATACACATAATAGAAAAGATTGTGCCAAGAAATATTTCATATTTGGGCACATAGAAAATATGTAGTACACTAACTAATCATTACTAAAATGTTCTTTTTGATTGAACTCTGTCACAGCTTAACACTACAAATAATTGCACTAATCAGATTATCTGTGCAAACATTTAGAGCATGTTCTAGATAACACAAATTAAAAGAGTACATAACACAAATATCCATACACATGAGAAAGTCAATCATATTCTTATAACTAAACACTTCTACACTAGTACATTATCTCTAAAGATCACACATCATTAATGTTCATTATTTACAAAAGAATGGTGTCCACATAGGACTATTAGTCTTTTACTGTAGGAATGCTTTTACATCCTTACGCGGATACAGTCCCCGTACTCTCCCTGAGTGGGGATCTGCTAAGAGATAGCTACACTCATGTGGCACACTTACTACTCTAAAAGGTCCATTGTACACCAATTGCCACTTGCTATTCTGTTTCAAGGATGCCGAGGACTTAGGATGATTGCGTAAGAGTACCAAGTCCCCAACACTAAATTTTTGGTTATTCGTCGCATGTCGATTATATTTTTCTTTCCTTTTCTGAGCGCACCTGGTAAGGTTGCACCCTGCTTTTCTTATCTTCTCTTCCTTAGGCTCAGGAATGACTGGGACCTTAGGCAAAGGTGCCAGCCACTCATTCAAAACTCTATTATTATTCATTATAATCTCGTTTGGTGGATACCCCGTAGAAGCATGCGGGGTTGCGTTGTGAACTTCTACAAACTTAGGTATCAGATCTGGCCATCTTGTGTGTTTATATGCAATGTATAACCTGAAAAATTTATTTAACTCTCCAAATGTTCTCTCTACTAAACTTGCTTGTGGGTGAAAACGGGAAATTAGTATATGCTTTATATCTTGTTCATGTAAATAGTTTTTCCAGGTATGGCCTGTAAAATAGGAAGCATTATCCGATATTATCGCTTCAGGCTTACCCACTTGTGTAAAATATTCCTTCCCTAACCATTTAACTATTCCACGAGCAGTGGCTGATTTAAGGCAGTATATTTTTAAATATTTAGAGAAAAGGTCATACACCGCTAAAATGTACTTCAATCCACCCCTGGCTCGTGGGTAGGGTCCTGCTATGTCTATAGATACTAACTGAAGTGGTCGATGAGGCACTATAGAAAGCAGTTCAAACCTTGTGGACTTATTTTGAAACTTAGCTTTTTGGCACAGAGGACAAGTCCTGATAATGGTGCGAGTCTGCTGGCTTATCCCCTTAAAATAACAGAATTTGGACAAAATCCTTATTGTCTTGCCTATCCCAGCGTGACCCCATGCTAAATGCGTGTGCCACACTACAGCTGGGATAGCCTGTTGTGGTATACACACGACTCCATGGTCATTTGACACACCTGTTTTATAATACAGAATATTATCTACTATTTTGAAATTCTGAACACTTTTAAGATTGGTTCCTTCTTTAATTTTACTAATGATATCTCGCCAAATCGGATCAGTTTCCTGCAATATGGACATATTTTTACACATATGTAAAAAGTCCCTCCTATGTACCTTATCTTGTACTAATAGTATTCGATATTCCTCCGATTGTCCCAAAATATTTGACATTGAGGATTGCCCTAGTGGAAGCCTCGACAAGGCGTCTGCTACAACATTATCTTGTCCTTTAAGGTACATGATTTTAATTTTATATTCCTGAAATGCTAACCTCCATCTTAGCAAGCGGGTATGGTATAATTTGCAAGTCATTAAATAGCTCAAAGCCTGGTGGTCACTGAATACTTTGACTTCTGTACCATAGATGTAATAGTTAAATTTCTTTACCGCCCAAACCACTGCAAGAGCCTCTAATTCGGTAGCGGAATATGCTCTCTCGCAGCTGTTTAGTGTGCGGCTGGCAAATCCGATTACATTGATTGTTGTGGGGTCGTTGCTCCTGTCCCACTGAAATAAACACGCGCCCAGACCGTATGAACACGAATCTGTCGCTATACAAAAATCTTTTGTCATGTCTGGGTGTCGCAGTATGTTGGCGTTCACCAAGGCATTTTTGATAGCGTCAAATGCGCGTTGACATTCTTCTGTCCACACCCAGTGCGCATTTTTACGCAACAGGCTCAATAAAGATTCGTTATTCATTAATTGGTTTGGAACAAACCGTCTAAAAAAAGATGCTAGACCTATAAATGCTTTGAGCTGTTTCTTAGTTCTCGGACTAGGAAACCCACGAATTACATCAAGGTTTTTGCTGTCAGGCTTGATGCCTTGTGGTGTTATTATGTGACCTAGAAATTTAATCTGATTACGTCCAAATTTGGATTTATCAAGATTCGCTGTTACTCCCGCTTGCTTAAACCTTTCTAAGACTTTACTCAGTAGTTCTACGTGCTCCTCCCAGGTGGCAGTGGCAATCACTAGATCGTCTACATACACTGTTACCCTTTGCAGCAAATCCGGACCTAAAACCGCGTCGAGGGCTGTTATAAAAACTCCTGCACTTACATTTAGGCCGAAAGGTAGTACCCTAAATTGGTAGCTCCTTCCCCCAAATATAAATGCAGTATATTTCCTCGACTCGGGTGTGAGCAGGATTTGCCAGAAAGAACTTCTCATATCAATAGATGTCAAATATTGCACTCCATGAAATTTTTGAATTTGCTCATCAAGATTTTCCGGATGAGTCCTAACAGGTACAATAATTTCATTTATGTCTCTCGCATCTAGTACTAACCGTACCTGTCCGTCTGCTTTTGCTACCGCCACCAAAGGACTACTATAAGGGGACAAAGACGGTTCTATTATTCCCCACTCGATCAGTTTTCTTATTTCTTTAGCTACTATTTCCTTCTTGGACCAAGGAATGGAGTATGAGGCTCGACAGTAAGTTTTGTGAGGCTTTACGTCGATATTGTACTGATATCCCTTAACAATTCCTGGTCGTTCTGAAAATACATCTGCATAATTAGATAATAACTGTACCAAATCCTGCTGTTGCATAGAGTTCAAATTTTCGGACTGTGATACTTTGTTCACAAGTGCGTCCACATTTGCTTTTAATTGATCACCTTGTACGTCAGGATAATAGAGATTCTGACCTAGACAGTGATTGTCTAAATGTAGTATCCACTGATTCCTACACCTTATGTTAATAGCGTTACAATTAGGTACAGGTACCTCTTCAGATCTGAGCATGGACAATTCTATTCTCCTACCAGCATTCATCAAGCTTAATTTTCCCCGAGAAAGGTCGATTATTGCGTCCCTTTCTCTTAAAAAATCTACCCCCAAAATGCAGGCTACCTTTAAACCCTTTACTACCAGGAATGAGCACGCTATGGCTTCATCCCCTACATACATCTCTACCCGCACTTGGAGTTTAATTATTTGTCGCTGTGCACTTATGGCTCCAGTGACTTTACAATTATTCACGGGAAAAGTCAGCATACGCCTTTCCTTCCCCAGTACTTTGAATAAGTCCATACTCATAACACTGACAGTAGCACCTGTATCTACGACCGCTTGCACATCAATATTGTTAATTTTGATCTCTATTATCGCTTGTACTTTGTCTTTGTGCTCCTTTATGCACGTGGATGGTTCAGTTATTAATTTATCTCCCATCTGTACCCCGTCATTATACCTAAGGATACAGATTTTGTTCGGTGTTTTGTTCTGTGTCGGGCTGCTCTCACTCCAAACCTCAGCCGACGATGGAGAGCGTATCTCGGCTGCATCTAGTTTGTTGAATTATTGCTAGTGGATGGGCGTGGCTGCTCTGTGTCACTGACCTCCACTATGTGCACGTTGTGTTGCGTCGGCCGCCACGGTTGCGCAATTGGCGCATTTTGTGGTGGCGGTCGGTTGTTGTCATATCTATCACTGTTTTGCCGGTCCGGACTGGGCCTCTGGTTCTGCGGCCAAGTTCGGTTTGCATCATTATAAGTATTAGTGTTGCTCGGCCCCCTGGCATTTTTCCATCTATTATTGCTTGGTGGGCCTGTCTCATACCGGTCATCGAACCTCCTTTTCCGGTCATTATTCACCGGCGGACTATTGCCGTTCCGGTCTCTACCTCTATTTCCGTTTTGTGCATACTCCTGTCTCCTATTATTACCTCCGCCGTTTCCATTACTTGGTGGAGGCGTGTTATTTCTACCATTTCTATAACCATTTCCGTTACTTCTAGCCTGTTCAGAGGCTGCCTTAACGTCCTCCTGAATCAGGTCAATTGAGTCCAGAACAGACAAGAAATGTTCCATATCATTTTCAGGCACGTGTATAAGTTTTTCCTTTACATGTATCGGCAAGTGTGATTTCAAAAGCCTGATCAAATCCCGGGATGAAATCTGCTCGTCCCAGTAACGGGTCTTATTAATGTACTTCTCGAAATATTTTCGCAAATTGCCTAGTCGTGGAGAATACGGCTCTGGATTATATACCTCCTTCCGTAATCTCTCCTGGATACATGTTGACCAATATTTGGCCAAGAATGCTTTTTCAGATTGCTCATATGTATCACAACTGTCAGCTGCTTCGGTTGCCCATAATGCAGCATCTCCTTGTATGTAAGACATAACGAACTGTATTTTCTGGGTATGACTCCAAACGCTAGGCAAAATGTTTCTAAATCCCTTGATAAACACTACAGGGTGAACAGATTTCTTCTCCGTTGTAAAGATTTGAAACTGTCGGTTCCTAATCAAGCTTTCTTCAATCACTACTTTGGAATGACATTTATTTGTTTCGCTTACATTGGTTGCCTGTTCTGTCTCGCAGTCGCAATTTTTTACTGCAGTATTTATATTCCTATCATTGTTGGACCTGGCTGGCGTGACATACGCCCGTGCCTCGTCATGCCGCAAGCTAAGCTCCATCTCGGCAAGACGACGGTCCACACTCCGCTGCCACAGCGGAATGTCTTTGTGCACTATCCTTTTTAGATCTTGCACATCCGCACTTGAGCCCACATCTCTGGCCTCAATTGCGGCGTGCACTTTCTGATCTATTTCTTTTATGACTTCATTTTCTACTTTGTGCACTTGTTCGATCACTTTGTTCTCAATTACTTGAGTTGTGTCAATTTCTAGTTGTTTGACCCTATTAGTCAGGACACTGATTTCCTCTACTATATTGGCGTTAGCCACTTGAACACTATCTACTCTTTCGCTTAATTCTTGCACCGTTTTGGGTATGGTTTCATATTTTTGTTTCAAACTAACAATCTCACTTTGCATAACTTCTAAAGTTTGCATCAACTGCAAGTCCCTCTCATGCAGGCGTCGGTCACGCTCTGCTTGTTTAGCATCACGTTCTCTATCGCGCTCTGCTTGTTTGGCAAATTCAGCTACCAATCTCTGGTCACGCTCTGCTTGTTCAGCATCACGTTCTCTATCGCGTTCTGCTTGCATACATGCAAATTCAGCCACCAATCTCTGGTCACGCTCTGCTTGTTCAGCATCACGTTCTCTATCGCGTTCTGCTTGTTTAGCATCACGTTCTCTATCGCGTTCTGCTTGTTTAGCATCACGTTCTCTATCACGCTCTGCTTGCACACGTACAAATTCAGCTTGGAAATTGAGCATGCGCTCGAACATAACTCTTAATGATTGCACTTCTGACACCTCACCACTCTCTGGTCCGTGTCCAGTGCTTGCGGATGGCACAGTATTTCCGCCATCAACTGAATCACTGGGTGGCAATGGCAACATTTCTTGTCCTTCTGCCCCCAGATTCTCACATTGTACTTCCTGAACTACGTCACTAACATTACTTTGTGTCCCACTTTCCAACTCGGTATCACTACTTACTGACTGTTGCTCATTATCCATGTTGATATCTTTCTGACTACGCAATCTAACCATAGTAAACAAAAGAAATAAAATCTGAACTAAATATCCTAACACTCAGGTTTCACTGACATAATCACACAAGAAATGGACATTAACTAATACACACTTACTATATACTACAATGACTAACTATCTAAATGTCCTGTTATTTTAAAACAATTTACTAACAACAAGCACACCACTAATGATCCGAGAACACTGCACTGAGGCTACTTTACTACCCACAGGACAACTACACTATAGCTTTACCTTTTGGTGATCTATCTTGGGTGCAGCTGCCCCCTGATATTGTGGTAGGTAATTAATTTTTCGAAATATTGAGCTCTCTTCTTCAGCTTGCCTCTGGGTACATAGTGTTCTCATGCAAAAAATCATACACAGGTATTACCACACAATATTGGTTATGCAATACATACAATACATAGAAAAATTATTAAATGTTCTGCAACAAAGTTCGACTATATTAATTCCCTAGTTATCTCACGGGTATTTAGTGGCCACTGCATATTCGGGCCCCACGTTGGGCGCCAATTTAACGAAATCGGTCGTAATGAATGGGATTGATTTGAAATTTTGTTAAAGAAGAATAATAAAATTTATCTGTTGTTTTTAAGTTAATTTTCTTCCGTGCGAACTTTGTTGTAGAACCACTCTCTTATTTTCGTGTGGTAATAAAAAATTTTTACTTAATTATTACGTACATTTAAAGAAAAAATAATATTTACGTGAACTCATATGAACTGGTTAAGAATATTAGGTTGAGAATTGGGTCCTTTAAATCATTCGGCCTTGGCATACACTTTCCTGATGCAGTGGATTTTTTGTTAAATATTTTTACTGAATTTTATCCCGGCACTAGCCATAGAACACAAGATTACCTCTATTAGCAGAAAATGTTTTAATTATTGCCAAGCCGACATTTATCACTGATCAAACCTACTTCATTACACATTTAAGATATTTTGAAAGAACCAAACTGTTTAAATTTCAATGTTAACTAACATTAGCTATCCGCCTACGAATGCACAAACGTATAATTAATTCAAATTTTATCAGCCACAGGATCACTGAAAAAGAAGAACAATTTCTTAATTCACCATTGATTTTTATGCATCTGTTCCCGATTTACGGGTTTGCTATTGTTGGTCGCGGCACAGCCCAGCAACACCGCTAAAAAAGTGCTGAAAAATTCTTAAAGAAATTTTATAGATGACGTGGGCAAGCTAATTTACATAAATAATTCACACTTTTGATAAACTCTAATATATTTAGATCAAACAACTATACAACTCACATTAATTCGTAACGCATCGTCTAATGGCGGCTAAGTCCTGACAGAGACTAAAGAAGTCTACCCATTCGTAAAAAACCCTTTCACAGTGTCCTACCGCAATGACTTCTGAACAGAGAAGACCAAAGAATACATAATGCATTGTGCTTAAATAGTATTGCTGACTATTAACATTTCTTTGCAAATTGACGATATTATTCTCTTCTGGCAACATATCTCTGCTATCGCAAATACTGACACGTTTTACAATCACATAATAAATACAGAAAAAATTCCTATCCTAAATACAGACAAATATTACAACAAAAAATATAAGGAGAATAACAAATGTCTTTTACACCACATTCAGTAATATTTTTGTTCAATAATTACGATATATACAACTTGCCCAGAGCGGCGTATATGGTACAAATAAACTCTTTTTTTTTTTTTTTTTTTTTTTTTTTTTTTTTTTTTTTTTTTTTTTTTTTTTTAATAACGTGAGTTTGCCAGGGAACGTTACAACGTCCTTCTATGGACGAATTTTTTTTATGAAGTGTGAAGCTGGTGCTGCTTGCGGTGACGGTGTTCGATGTTTTGTGTTAACTGTTATGATTACAAATCGGGATTCACATCATCAGCACACTTTGAATGTCTATAGGTCGGGTTGCTAAAACACATTCACCATCGCTGGAGTATTACAGATGATTTTTCACACTCACGTTAAGTTTGCATTCTCTATGCTCAGTGTTTACCACTCCGCTATTGAAGTAATTGTGAACCACCGTCGTAACTGTCATTTCTCATGTTGAGGGGGTTTTTCCTTGCTCTGCTTTCTGTTATTGGTTATCTTGTGGTGCTATATATAGAGATTTTGACAATTTAGTGGAAAAATATTATTCTTTCTTGCCTTATCAGCTGCTTGCCTTGTGTTCTGCAGTGGGGTAGTGTACTATAGTATAGATGTTGATTATTTTTTCGTGTCTCTCGGTATTCATCACGAGTTATTTGAAATGAAATGGGTATCTGTGTGTGTGTGTGTGTGTGTGTATGTGTGTGTGTGTGTGTGTGTGTGTGTGTGTGTGTGTGTGTGTATGTGTGTGGCTAGGTCCTCGCGTCGGGTAGACCAGTCGCCTGGTGCAAGTCTTTTAGCTGACACCACTTAAGCGACTTACATGTCGATGAGGATGAAATGATGATGAAGACATCTAGCCTCCGAGCAGAGAAAAACTCCGACCCGACCGGAAATCGAACCTAGGTCCCTCCCAAGTCATTCTGCTGCGTTGGTGGATCAGCTATGGAGGCTGACGTTAAGACATGGAGTGGACTATTGTAACAAGGAGCGGTAGTTTATTAGTACTTGAAATACGGCTGAGAAGTTTAAATTGCTGGAGAAGTCTGACTGTAATGACACTCTTCTCTCTGTCGATAGTAATGAATAATCAATATGAAAACGTCAAAACTCTTAATTGAAATTCTGTGTGTCAGGAGACTGGTAGTGTTACTCTGAGCCAGCCGGCCTGGCCGGCGGTTCTAGGCGCTTCAGTCTGGGACCGCGTGACCGCTACGGTCGCAGGTTCGAATCCTGCCTCGGGCATGGATGTGTGTGATGTCCTTAGGTTAGTTAGGTTTAAGTACTTCTAAGTTCTAGGGGACTGATGACCACAGATGTTAAGTCCCGTAATGCTCAGAGCCATTTTATGTTACTCTGAGGCAGAGTGCACGTACTTCCAAAGTAGTGTTGACCCTCTTGTCTACAAGTATGCTGGTTGTGATGCTTTGTCAGATAAGTCCGCGGCTCCTACCGCGTGTCATGTTCAAGTCGAATAGCAGATTGCTAGATCTATATATTTTCAGGATTTGATGAGAATGTTAGCAGCATAAGAGGACAAAATAAGGGCTAAAGTAACAGAAGAAACTGAATAAGTAAGAACCAACAACAAAATTAGCGCTCTTGAACAATGAAATGGTTCCGACAAATAGAAAGTTGAAACAGAGGCTAAAGCATAAGAACATAATGAAACATTGGAGGCCACTGCTGATAGATTAAATGAAAAGGTTTTAGCTATTTTAAGGGATCAGCACACTGATGTTAATGCACTAAAAGCATGAGCTCAATGCTGAGAAAAAAATTTAAATCTATCGAGTAAACTGGTTCAGGCACGTTTAATGTCCTCACTAGTCAGGGGAATTGCTTTCTGAGTTTTGTGAAAGGAACTCTGTAGTAGAAAACAAACATCTTACTATAAAGGGGTCAGGTTAAACTAAAAGAAGTGGTGAATGAACATCACAAATCACTAGAAGGAGATCAGCATATTTTACTACCAGAGTGTGTGAAATTTAAGACAGATCTCTCAGAAAGTGTGAATGCTGTTCGACGTCTGGAAGTTGTTTGTCAATTACACAAACAGTTCCATGGGTATGCCATTTTCTGAACTAAAAAGGAAGATACTGAAGTCTGGAAGAAGAATCCGAAATGTTTTATGTATTGTCCACAGCAACGTTTATTAAAATTTATGAACAAACACAAAACATATATCCTCATATTTGAGAAAATAATCCAATTTATGTAAAACTACTTCACTGGATTTGATTCAGTTTAGAAAAAAGACGTATTCCAAAAGCACTAATCAAATCATGTTTTCAGAGGAAGACATACGGACGATTTTGGAATGGTCACAGCCAATGAATTTCATATACACATTGCACACTTCTCGTGTTAATTGTATTTCGTGTTGTTTTGAAAGATAATCATCTTCGCAAACAATCTTTGACCTTTTATTTAAATAAAAGTTTTTTATAAGACGGAGGTTTCGAACACAACCACAGATAGGTCAATAAGAAAATTTGGACATCAAACTTCACTGTAGTTTTGGTTTACAGTATAAATGCAAATTGCATTAAAAGCTGTTCTGATCGTAAGAAATTTATATGCAGTAAGTGGCCAATGTTTTGAGTATCTACCTCTCATACAGCTAGTACGTATTACCGATTACATCCACTCCATTATGTATACTGTTGTAGAATGTAATTACTTCCAGTTTTTGTTGAGCTCCCGTATCAGCGTAATTGTTGGCTCGTCCACCACAAGATTCACCACTGAGAGATCGACCAGTCCTCTTAAATCGGCGTTACGCTGTCTTCGCCCGTGGGCGCGGAAAGTAGACACTTTCTCGCCAGTGAAGTAAAGAAACACTATCAAAAGTATCCACTGCTCGTACTCAGACAAGTTATTGTAAATTTTTTATATTACCTGTCTTCCCCTACAACTTAATCCTTCCTCAGAGTTTCGAACATCTTGCACCATATGACATTGTCGAACGCCTTTCTTCAGGCCGACAAATCCTATGAGTGAATCTTGATTTTTTTCAGTATTGCTTACATTATCAAGCACAACGTGAGGACCGCATCTCTGATGCCTGTACCTTTCCTAAAGCCAAACTGATCGTCATCTAACAGGCCTTCAGTTTTCATTCCCATTTTTCTGTATATAATTCGTCAGCAGCTTATGCATGAGCTGTGAAGCTAATTGTGTGGTAGTTCTCACACTCATTTGCCCTTGCTGTCCGTGGAATTGCGTCGATTGTTTTCTTCCCAAAGCCTGATGTTGCCAGTCTCATAGATTATGAGTTATATATCAACTTGAACAGTAGTTCAGCGACCACTTCCCCCCATGACTTGGTGAATTTTATTGGATATCACCTGCACCTTCTATCTTACTTGATCTCGACCCTCGCAAAGCTCGTTTAAATTCATATTAGATTCCCTGTCTTCCATATCAACTCTAATTTCTTCTTCTATCGCGTCATCAGGTCAGACCGGGATCTACGAAGTGGTCGAGGGGGGGGGGGGGGGGGGGGGTGGAGGGATGCAAACCGGAGTACCTGCCCCGTGCGACAATTTCCAAACTCATATTCTTGACGAAAAAAAGCTTGTTTCACAAAGCGCCTAGCGTACTGAACGCTTTGGTCTATCGATTATTCCTATGATTTTGAAAAGAGTCCCAGTAGGTTTTTGAACATTTTTGAACAAATTCTAAATTGACTTCTGACCGAATCATAAGCTTATTTTTGAATGCGTGTATAGTGTGCTTGATGTCTCCACCAGGGGAATCCCCGTCGCATCTAGAAATAAAACACTTTCCTGCCGACAAAAGGGGGCGGGGCTATAAGAGCTAAGCCGAATAAACCCTAATGGGTGAATGCCAGTCGCTGTATACTTATGTGGTTGATTGGGTGTTCAAATGATCAGCGTTGTTGTAATTATCAGCATAATCCATAGGTTCAAACTATCAGCGGGGAAACAAATCACTGACAGTAAGAACAGGTAAAATAGAAAGCGTATTATCTTCTCGGTGTCACCAAGAAAATGAAATTTTGAAAGAAAATAATTTTTGCCAGATCGCTTTATTACCAGTTGTACAGCCCATGATTAGCAGCTGTTTTAATTTCTATTCTCTAAACAGCGCCGAATACGTGTTAACGAACACTTAATATCGTTTAACCGGAGAATAACTGCGAGATAACTAAGCCTGGGATTCTGGCAGGATTTGTGAAGTTAACCAGAGAATAAGTTTTCACAATGGCAGGAATAGCTACAAAATTAGTGAAGAAAAGATTGTTTGTTAGAACTAGGAAGGAGAAGATACCGGGACACCACACAAATTATATGGAAGAATATGACGATTCCAAATTTGTATAAAAATTTCGTGCGACTACTTTTTGATCCCATGCTTGAGAAACCAGAGCATATGAATGAAATGTGAAACTATTTCCTAACATAAAGCTTTTTGCCTATAGTAGGCCTAGTGGACGTGAATTATGTACTGTCGTGTTATTCATGTAAATGAGTTACATAAAAATGACTATTTGTAGCAAAACAGTGTCGCTTATGTGGTATGTGTTAAACTGCTGCAACATTATCAACACCTACTTCGTTTTGTCTAGGAGACAGTGACAAAATAGATGTAATCAGTTTGAGAATCCACACCAGTCTTGGATACTATTCGTATTAGGAGCTTTTTCCGAATTAGACAACAATATTTAGAATTTTTATGTGGCAAAACTTTTGACGAACTTCGATGAGGTAACAGATTCTTTCTCAGAAACGAAAGCACGCCGTGTAAAGCCTTAGCAAGATTAAAGAGATAAAAATGCTGGGACCTAACGATTGAAGAAATGTGTACTGACTTACTTGTCCCTTGTCTCTACTGGTTTTATTGTTCCAATATTTACTTTTATGTCACACAAAAGAGAATATTATTAGCTAATAGGCAATAAAGAGTGCAAACTTCCTGAAGAGTTCTTATTCTTCTGGTCACAAATAATCCCACCCAACATCAATTGTGCATTTTTTTAAGGAGAGGTGGGGCGTCAGACCGGCCAACTGGGAGCAGGAGTGGCACCACATGACATTTTAATCTCCACTGTCCTTAACATATGCTTAATAGCTTACATACACGTGTCTGAATTCCACAGAGCGAAATACAGTGACATGCCATAGAAGAATGCTGTGTGAAGACACTTTGCACTAGGATTTGACACACTTCTGACTGAATACCATATCTTACATTTGCTCGATCAAATTTGATTTATATATCAAAGTATTCAGAAATATTTGCATTACAAAATGAAAAAGTTTTGAAAAATTGCCTTTTTTAAATTTTTTTGATTGCCTGTCTCGAACGGTCGAAGGGGGAGGTGCGGGGTGACATTGTCAAGTTTTGTCAACGTTCGGAATTATCGTAAATCCGGGGCTCACTCAAGAACCACTTTTTTGAATCAGTCTATTCGGATTTTGTTTCGGTTTCTTCTCAGCAAACAGTACAGGAGCCAACATCTATTACTAACAATAAACACTTAGCTGTTGCAAATCCAGTAAACACGAACACATAAAGTGTTTTGATAGAGTTGCTACTAAACATAGAAAAAAGTGTAGAATGAAACACCGAATCACAAGTCTTCATACCTGAGAATCTTACAAGCCCCAAAGCCCACCAAAAGAGAGGATCAGTTGTGGAGAAGCGGATGGCGAGAAATGCAGACAGTCTGACAGACTGAAGAATTATCTGAGCTGAAAAGCATCAGCAGGAGTCGATGATATGCTTTCTGCTTTACTAAAATCTGTGGAGCTTGAAGAAACTTGAAATCTGATTTGATGTCAATATCCATGAAATCAGACAACTAAATTTTCCTAGAAAAGTAATATTATTACATTACCGAAGAAGGATAGAGTAACGAAGGGAATATCGCCCTATCCAACTTACGTCTCTTGACTGTAAAACGTTGACTAATACAATAAAAAAGTGAAAGTACTATATTAATACGGGGTTTAGCATTCGATAATTTAAGGGTCCTAGGTAAGTAGTCTTGACCTTCTGCTTATTAATGAAAGAAACAGTACAGAAAAACTAGGATTCGTTGTGGTCTTTCGACACACACGGATATTTGGAATAATCTGGTGGAACCCTGAAACTAATGGAGATAATGTACAGATACAGATGAAAACCAAAAACTTACCACAAAAGCCTAAGGAATGTAATAAAAGTAATGTAGTACATCTTGCTGAGATGGGAAAAAATCAGAGTTTCGGCGTTGTGTTGTTCATTTTGTAGTCGAATGCCAATAAATATCGTGGACGTAACAAGTTTATTTGCGTGGCCGTGTTCCGCAGCAAGCATATAAATACCGGGTGATCCAAAAGTCAGTATGAAAACTTAATAAACCACGGAATAATGTAGATAGAGAGGTAAAAATTGACACACATGCTTGGAATGACATGGGGCTCTATTAGAACAAAAAAAAAAAACAAAAAAAACCACCCCATATTTCTAGACGCGTAAAAGATCTCTTGCGCGCGTCGTTTGGTGATGATCGTGTGCTCAGCCGCCACATTCGTCATGCTTGGCCTCCCAGGTCCCCAGACCTCAGTCCGTGCGATTATTGGCTTTTGGGTTACCTGAAGTCGCAAGTGTATCGTGATCGACAGACTTCTCTAGGGATGCTGCTGAAAGACAACATCCGACGCCAATGCCTCACTGTAACTCCGGACATGGTTTACAGTGCTGTTCACAACATTATTCCTCGACTACAGCTATTGTTGAGGAATGATGGTGGATATATGGAGCATTTCCTGTAAAGAACCTCATCTTCGCTTTGTGTAACTTTGTTATGCTAATTATTGCTATTCAAATCAGATGAAGCGCCATCAGTCGGATATTTTTTAAACTTTTGCATTTTCCGATTCTAATAAAACCCCATGTCATTCCAAGCATGTGTGTCAATTTGTACCTCTCTATCTACATTATCCCGTGATTTATTCAGTTTTCAAATTTATACTGACTTTTTGATCACCCGGTACTTGTTTTGTAAATAAAACTGCCTTTTCCCGCTGCTACTTCAATTATTAATCCCATACGCGTTTCGCCTTATCTTGTTCTAAGGCAACATCAGGATAAGGATACAGTTTTGTTAGTTTTAGATTATTTTTTGTAGAAAAGTAATTACTAACGATATGCTGAACTGATGGGATAAATAAGTTAAATATCAGCAGGAAGATTCAGTTCTATTTACGAAACAAGTAACGTGGAAGTAACATCAAACCATAAATGAAAGTTCAAGAAGAACAGTCGCCGATACTAAGATTCACAGGTGACTTAGTTCGTGAGTAGAAAGGTAAAGAATAGGTTGATGAATGGTGTATCTGCTTATAAGGGACATTTTTGAAGTTTTAATTATTAGCTTGAAAAAAGAAGTTACGATCATGACATTTTGTGATTATCTTAACCACTTCTGCAGAATCACTATTCAGCACGACACACTCTCACAAAACTGGTCAGTTGGCGGATGCCTTGATGGTAGAGGCCATCAGAAAAGGTCAGGAAACGTTCCACCTCGAAAATCACGTCGGCGTCATTCTGGACTGTGGCCAGTGTCCTGTGGAGTATGAGCTGGGACGCTATCGCTGAGCAAGAAGCAAGAACACTCCCTTGGACAACTTCCGGCGGCTCTTCGTCTTGATTGCACCCCGCAATACATCGCAAGATCTTGGTAGTACGCTCCTGTGATCGTTTGCATATTGTGTTAGCACCACACGATGGCTGTACCAAAAGGTACTCATCATCACATCGCCTATTGAAGTAGGTCATCGCCTGTTGTAGCGTTGAATCCACATGTTTCCACTGCTTGGTTTGCTCCTTTGATATGGAGTAAAAGTGATATACACACATCAAAAAAAGTTTTGCATCACTCCAGTTTCCAGATCTCCTGAAGAAAGACGTTGGTTGTGAATATTTTATCACAGACACAGTCCCTTTGACTGTTCGAGATGTCACTAAACCCTCCCAAAATTGTTAACAATCATGCACGAGCAGCGCCTATTACACAGAGGGGGTCCGACAGCCGTTCAGTTCCAGTCATTCCACCAGGAAGGAGGTACACCGCTAGTGTTGTCTGTAGTTCAACCATATTTAGACGGTCAATATCGCGGTTCGATCGCGTCCGCATTGTTCCTTTGTGCCAGGAGGGGCTCTCAACAAGGGAAGTGCTCAGGAGTCTCGGAGTGAACCAATGCGATGTTTTTTGGAAATGGAGGAGGTACAGAGAGACAGGAGCTGTCGATGACATGCCCCACTCAGTCGCCCAAAGGCTGCTACCGCAGTGTTCAAATGTTCAAATATGTGTGAAGTCTTATGGGACTGAACTGCTAAGGTCATCAGTCACTAAACTTACACACTACTTAACCTAAATTATCCTAAGGACAAACACACACACCCATGCCCGAGGGAGGACTCGAACCTCCGCCAGGACCAGCCTCCTGCAGGGGATGACCGCTACCTACGGATTATGGTTCGGAGGAACCCTGACAGCAATGCCATCATGTTGAACAATGCTTTTCATGCAGCCACAGGACGTCGTGTTATGACTCAATAGGCTGCATGATGCCGTCCATCTTTGCAGCAACGGCACCATGCAGCGCGATACACATGGGACCAACAACATGCCGAATGGACCGCTTACGATTGGCATCACCTTCTCTCCACTGATGAGAGTCGCACATGCCTTCATCCAGACAATCGTCGGAGATATGTTTGGAGGTAACCCGGTCAGACTGAACGCCTTAGACACATTGTCGAGCGAGCTCAGCAGTGTGGAGGTTCCCTGCTGCTTTGGGGTGGCATTATGTAGGGCCAACGTAAGCCACTGTAGGTCATGGAAGGCGCCGTAACGGCTTTACGCTACGTGAATGCCATTCTCCGACCGATAGCACAACCGTATTGGCAGCATATTGGCAATGCATTCGTCTTTATGGATGACAATTCGCACCCCCATCGTGCACATCATGTCAATGACTTCCTTTAGGATAACGACGTCGCTCGACTGGAGTGGCCAGCATATTCTCCAGATATGAACACGATCTAACATGCCTAGGATAGATTGAAAAGGGCTGTTTATGGACGACGTGACTCGTCAACCACTCTGAGGGATCCACGCCGAATCGCCGATGAGGAGTGGGACAATCTGGACCAGCAGAGCCTTGATGAAGTTGTGGATAGTATGCCGCGACGAATACAGACATGCATCAATGCAAGAGGACGTGCTACCACGTAATAGAGGTAACGGTGTTTACAGTAGTCTGGACTACCACCTCTGAAGGTCCCAGTGTATGGTGGTACATCATGCAATGTGCGGGTTTCATGAGCAAAAAAAAAAAAAAAAGGGTGGAAATGATGTTTATGTTGATCTCTGTTCAAGTTTTCTGTATAGGTTCTGGAACTCTCGGAACCGATGTGATGCAAAGCTTTTTATGATGTGTGTACCTGGGATCTTTACCATGATAACTAGGCGGCTAGTGAATTAGTTTGGTTTGGTCTGACACATTTGTCACCAGCTGTCGCGGTTCAGCAGACCTTTAAAATTGGTGTGAGCGTCATGGAAGCCAGTGGGAGGTCTCTGTTGTCCTGACCAAAATGTCGTCTAAGGTGTTGAGCTCTGAACCGGGGCTTAATTAAATTTTTTCCGCTATCGACTCGATTATGAGACGGCGGTCTCCGAACAACAGGGCCGCAGCTTCTGCTGCGGTTCCCGTTGCTTTAAAGAGAGGTGGTCTTCCGCTTCATTCTTCGTCATTCACATTTATTTATTTCTGACAACGTTTGCAAGCGTTCGAGCCTCCCGAATCATTGTATCATTATGATGGACCATAGTTGCCGTACTCACCAACCCAGTATGAACTCTCTCAACGTTGCTTGTCTTCTAATTCAGAAAACCAATTACCGGTAGCGCAAAATTCTTCACTTTATCAGGCGGCTTCGCCATCTTGTCTTGGTCCTCCACGGTCCTGTCGCCCGGGAATATCAGTGTGTACCAACACTGCATTCGTGTGGCTGCAAACTAAGAAAAAATTGGTTATGCCCTTTTCTTCCGAGATGATGGTTAAACCTTTATGGCTACCCATCGTACTTTTGTTTTGTCATCAGCGTTCTGACTGGTTTGATGCAGCCCGCCACGAATTCCTCTCCTGTGCTAACCTCTTCATCTCAGAGTAGCACTTGAAACCTACGTCCTCAATTATTTGCTGGATGTATTCCAGTCACTGTCTTCCTCTACTTCCTGTACAGTTTTTGCCCTCTACTGCTCCTTCTAGTACCATGGAAGTCATTCCCTCATGTCTTAACAGATGTTCTATAGTCCTGTCCCTTCTCCTTATCACTGTTTTCCATATATTCCTTTCGTCTCCGATTCTGCGCAGAACTTCCTCATTGTTTGCCTTAACAGTCCACCTGATTTTCAACATTCGTCTTAACACCACATCTCAAATGCTTCGATTCTCTTCTGTTCCGGTTTTCCCGCAGCCCATTTTTCACAACCATACGTACATTCTCAGAAATGTATTCCTCAAATTGAGGCCGATATTTGATATTAGTAGACTTCTCTTGGCCAGGAAGGCCCTTTTTGCTATTGCTAGTCCGCTTTTGATATCCTCCTGGTTCCATGAGTCATTGGTTATGTTACTACCTTACTTAAGAAACAGAAAAGATTGAGAAAAAGCAAAGACGGATGTGATGAAGAGTATGACTATAGATGTTTCAAAAGTGGAAAAGAACAAAGAAAATGTACAAATTCTTTTATTTCTAACATTGAACAATTAACCAGAAGCTAAGTAGGTCGATCGATGTTGTTTAGCACAGTCAGTGAGATATTCTTTCGTCAAAATTAGCCTACAGTTATTGAATACCGGCGTAAAACTAAGAAATCAATTTCTGAAACTATACGTCTGAAACATTGCAGTGTATGTAAGTCGAGGGCAGTTAACGTCAATGTTGGAGAATAAAGCTGTAATCTTTTTAAACGTGATTATGCAGAGGAATTTATTAAATATAGAATAAGACTACAGTGTAAAGAAAAATTGGGGATGGGAATAAATGCAAGAATAACAGACACGTTACAGACTGGAAGGCAATGCTAGAATAGCAAACCGTTAATCGTCCAAATGTTAAGCCATCCAGAGATGATTACATTTTCTCTGCAATGAAAAGTATATAGCCTAAAGCTCAAGGTAAAAAGAGACGGTTGACATTCGGTTTTAAAAAAAGGACTTAGAAACTGATAGGACACAGAAATCGATGAAGGAGTGATGGGTAGTAGACACAGAGACTGGGAAAGGGTTAAAAACATGTCTTAATGCTGTCGTCTTACGCATAAAGTCTCGAGCCGTATTAACTCACAGACAGGGAGCGCCACGTTATTATTTATGCTGCGTGTTTCAGGGAAAACAGTAACCTGTTAATTCTGTTATGGCTTCAAAAAAAATATTCAGTTGAAACGTCGTGGCGGTTTAAAATTGTGTGTCAGACGAAAACGAACTTGAGACCTCTGCCTTTCGTAGGGAAATGCTCTACCAGCTGTGCTAGGAAAGCATGACTCACGAACCGTCGTCACAGCTTTACTTCCGCCTGTACCTCGTCTCCTTCATTGCACATTTCACAGAAGTTCTCCTCCGAAACTTACGGGACATGCAGCCCTGGAAGAAAGGATGTTGCGGAGACGCGGCTTCGCCCAGCAAAGGTCCCGAGCTCGAGTCCCAGTCTGGCACACAGTCTTTCATATCAGAGCACACTCCACTGTGGAACAAAAAATTCTGTCTGGACCTATGCAACTATCAAGACATTCGGGCTATACATGTCTGACTCTTAAGCAACAGGTTCCCGGGTTCGATTCCCGGCGGGGTCAGGGATTTTCTCTGCCTCGTAATGACTGGGTGTTGTGTGATGTCCTTAGGTTAGTTAGGTTTAAGTAGTTCTAAGTTCTAGGGGATTGATGACCATAGATGTTAAGTCCCATTGTGCTCAAAGCCATTTTTTTCTTAAGCAACAAGAATATATTATAAATGAAACATGAAAAAAATCATTCAGAGCCATGCACATCTTATTAAAAGCCTGAATTAAGATTTCAAAAATTTCACTGTCTTAATAAAGCTTCCCATTTCCCTTGAACTTTACAAGTGTGGCTCTATAAAACGGACTCATGTCTTCCTTTAATAAAATTATCAACGTCTAAACTACAGAGGCATTTGTTCCTTGAAATTTACGAGTCGCCTTAGAAGCTGTGAGCCCTCTCCGTATCTACACAGAAATCTAAAGGCACGCTGTGCTGGAGGCCTTGAACTTAGCACGGTGACCAACTCGACCTACCTATCGATTGCATAATATTGACTTTCGTGGAGGCGTTTCCGAACGCCCAGAACGTGCACCCATGTCGGCAGCAAAACTTAATTTTACTTGACATAGAATACCTGTAATACTTTCCCACACAAAGTGCCCATTAATTGGTCCCACTGCTGTCAGTCAAAACTGGTAATGCAGGCTAATCGTAAACTTTCCATTTAAGACACAGTTTAATCTGTGCTTCTAGTTTATCAGAAATATTCGGGACCAAATTTTCCTCTTACTTTTATTTATTTTATGTCAGTACTGTAGGATGAGTTTCAAAACAGATTTTAAAATCTTCTATCCGTCTATTGTTCATCTTTACCTGTAATAGAAAGTCCAGCTTGGAATGTCAACAATATTTTCACTTAATTAAGGTTGTGTGGCATCACAGCCTGGCGCAATTCTTTTATTTGGACGTCACTTTGGGGATCTGAGTGCCCCTAATTCCAACGGCACCCTGTTTTTCCCCCGCGGTCACGTTTCCAAGCAGTAGCCGGAGCCAACATTGATTAACCATAGTGATCGGGTGCGAACCAGTGTTATCAACCTGACACAGTTGTTGGTTAGCAAAATCATGAGAGGGACAGATTGCCGCTCACTGTAAAGATGATAGGCACAACCAAAAGAGTCATGTGTGGTCTGGAAGACCCGTCTGTTACTTAAAATGTCAAATGGTTCAAATGGCTCTGAGCACTTTGCGACTTAACTTCTGAGTTCATCAGTCGCCTAGAACTTAGAGCTAATTAATCCTAACTAACCTAAGGACATCACACACATCCACGCCTGAGGCAGGATTCGAACCTGCGACCGAAGTGGTCGCTCGGTTCCAGACCGTAGCGCCTAGAACCGCACGGCCACTCCGGCCGGCCTTAAAATGTCTGTACGGTGAGTAGCAATTTATGATTTTCATAATATTGTCAACTTTATATGTGCCAGCTACAAAGATTCAGCAGGAACAGAAAAGCAAAAGTGATTCATTTGCGTTCTATTGACGTAGTATATTTGGTTTTCTCCGTTTAAGGGCCTGTAAACTTCTTCAGAGATTGCTGAAAACAGCCTTAGTGAAAAGGTAATCTGCTTACCCGACTATCCTTTCAGTAATGGATTTCACACAGTTTGATGAAGTATAACTGATGCTTTATTTCATGATCATTACATTAACATACGATAAACTAGTGTCGTTTACTATTAATGACAATTTAGGTGGAAATAAGTTATGTGTTGTTCAATATGATATATCCGAACTAATGGCAGCTCCTTTCTTTGCTTGATTTAAATCCAGGAACCATACTGTGACGAATGAGACATTTTATACAGATACTGCTTATTGTAGACGGCACTAAGATAATTCTATGGTTTTTTTTTTTATCTCTTGTTGGTTTCCTTTCCGGTGAAGTAGAAGAACTGAAAAATTGTTCCGCCTTTAGATAACATTATTGTAAAACAGTGATGTGACAGTTAAGTAAAGTCACCAAAAAAAGAGTCTCGATCTCATAACTGTTAATTTACAAAAAAAATTTCGGTTTCGGCCCCTAGTAGTAGGCCGGAACTGCTCATATTTTTAATACATGATTATGTGATCGAGAATCTTTTTTGCTAGTTTTATTCTACTTTTAATAAACTGACTTCCTCTGCACATACTCTGTAAATAATCTGGCAAGTTACTTTTTATTATCTTGCCTGCTGCTTTAACTATTTCTGTGCAGTTATCGCCATCTCCTGTCGCCTTTCCTTTCTTCATACCCCAAATAGCTTTATACGTAGCTTTATGTAATTCCTTTACATAATCCCGTAATATCCTAGATTTCATTATTAATTACCTCCATTATCACTGATTTCTTGAATTATGTAAATATTTAACGAAACCTTTGAAGATTGAGTAATGATCTCTCTGTTGTTAATTACTGTGATATCTGCCATCTCAGTTTTGCAGAGCGTGATGTCTACCTAAGATAAGTTTCTGTTTTGTTTTCTTCACATTTATATTTTTTCAGTTGTTTCTCTTAACAAATTTTCATCATCACTTCTCACATCCTTTTGAATATCATCGAATTTTTTTCTTTATATATTCTCTTATTGCTTCTTTGAAACAGTACTGCTGTTCAATACTGGACTTCGTGTTTTGAGGATTTATTTTCTTCTTCATACCTGATACGTCTTTTGCTGCATAAGTAAGAGGGTAACCTCAAAAGTAAGGTCTTCAATTTCTTTATAAGTACATAGTTTGGTGTTACCGCCAGACACCACACTTGCTAGGTGGTAGCCTTTAAATCGGCCGCGGTCCATTAGTATACGCCGGACCCGCGTGTCGCCACTGTCAGTGATAGCAGACCGAGCGCCCCCACACGGCAGGTCTAGAGAGACGTACTAGCACTCGCCCCAGTTGTACAGCCGACGTTCATAGCAATGGTTCACTGACGAATACGCTCTCATTTGCCGAGACGATAGTTAGTATAGCCTTCAGCTACATTTGCTACGACCTAGCAAGGCGCCGTATTCAATTGATAATTAATATTATGAAGCATGTACCGTAACGAGAGATGTTCTACAATTGTGGATTAAAGTTAAGTATTACATCATCTACGTACTTTATTTACAATTCTCAAGATATTGTCCTGTTCCAGACCTCACGCCAGTCAGCGTGTAATTAAACGCGTGCACTTCGGCCTCCTCTAGAAAAACAGTGTTGGCTCTTCTGCCAACACTACACATAGACCTGTTTATTTCAATTTCGATTTTTTAAATTAAATATTTAAATATTATATTTCACCTTATATATTGTATTTCATCTTCACGCATGTGGTACCGTGTTATCCTTTTACCCTGTCGTCTTCAGTTAGAAACTCTTTTGTCTCTTTCAGACTGTTTACGGGATGAAATCAACAGATGTGAAGGTAATTTTGGAAAGAGTCAGTATTGCTTAAAATGTTACAAAATTTTTCCGGAGCCCAAGCCGATCTTCCAGGAAGTGGACATCTACCATTTTTTCCATTCTTCGGTAAATAAACCCTGTCAGTATTTTGCAGTTCATAATTCGGCTAGCATAATTCTCATGTCCGCTCCTACCTTCCTTGGATTTAGAATTACAACAGTCTTGTTGTCGTCTAAGGGTATTTCGTCTGTCTCATATATCTTATACACCAGATGGAGTAGTTTGTCATTGCTGCCTCTCACCAGTAACTCAATAATTCTGAAGGAATTTCGTTTAGTCCACGGACCATTTTTAAAGTACGTCTTTCAGTGCTCTGTCAAAATTCTTGTCGCAGTATCGTATATACCGTAATGACCACCCTTATTAATTTCATTTGTTTCTGTAACATCGTCTTCAAGTTGATTTCATTTATGTAGCCATTCTATATATTCCTTCCACTTTTCAGCTATCCATTTTTGCTTGGCACCGGCTTCCCATCTTAGCTCTCGATATTCGTAAAGGTGCCTCTGTTTTCTATAATTTTTTCAATTTCTTCATCACCTGCTGTGCTAGTTCGCATAAAACCTCGTGCTGCTGTGTTGAATTTAGGCTTTGTCTCTATCTTGACTATGATTATGCATTCACTATGCTGTTGATAGTTTACCCACGTTCCTCATTTCTTACTCAGTACTGGACCTACTCCAGCACTACCCGTATTTGATTTTGTTATCATTCACTTAACCAGAAGTCCTGTTCTTTTGCTATCGAAATTCTCTAGTTGTCACTTAATTAACTTTACCCTACCCCTTTCCTCTCATAAATCCTCTAACTTGCCTACGCGATTAGCGGCCATAGCGAGGTGGCGCAGTGGCTAGCACACTGGACTTCAGGCAAATTCTGGGGTGGTTCCTTTGAAAGGGCACAGCCGATTTCCTTTCCCATCCTCTCCCACCAAATCAACCATCAAACCAGCAAACCTAATGTTAACATCCTACTGAGTAGTCCCCATCAGGAGATCTGTATGGGGGACTACGTCATCTCCCAAATATTTTACCCCAGGGGATGCCATCGTAATTTAACCATACATGCCCTCGGGAAAATCAATGGCGGGATGGCGGGAGTTTTGCTTTGATTTCAGCTGTTTGGAGTACCAGTGCAGTAAGGTCATGGTAGCTAATGTTGCAAGGGGAAACCAATAAGAATAAAACATGTAGACTCTACCCCCGCAACAACTGAAAAGCCTGCTGCTCCTATTCAGGAACGATAAGTTAGTCTGAGATCTGCATAGTCACCTCTCCGTTGAGGTGGCATCTGCGTTACAGCTACCTGTATCGTTGAGATACGCAGTCAAAAACACCTTGGCAGGATCCATGGGGGTAAGGGGGGTAAGGGAAGGAAGGGGGGGGGGGGGGCACGTATCACTTGTGAAAAGAATCACGACGAGAAAATCAGAGTAGTTTATCGACAGTACTTTTTCCCACGCACCATTCGCTAATTGAACAACAAAGTGGAAAAATGGTAGTCCTATCAGAGGTATCCTCCGCAGCACACTGTAAAGTGGTATGCGGGGTATAGAAGCAGATCTAAGTAACCTGTGCTGTTGGTCCCTCATCTTATCTCTCTCCTTCTTTTATCTCTTCTCTCGTTGTTTTGTTGCCCTATTGCAAGCATTACCTGTGATTTTATGCACTTGCCTTACCTTTGTAGCTTCAAATATTTCTTTTTTTATTATATTGTTTTCTCCTACTGAAGTAGAGTAACCACTGGAGGACCTATTCGACTACGACAGAAAAGACATCACGTGACGAACCTTGCTTACACTCGTACTGTTGATCGATCCTTCTGAGGTTACATGAGCCATGAAGTTAGTCAAAGAGTCCAAGAAGTTAAAGAAGATTTCGATTTTCCCTTACATCAATATCTTATAACCATAAACTGCATCAATTGCAGTTGCTCACCCATGGGAAACCAGTGAAGCACCAGTGAAATCATTCTGCAGAGACTAATGGAGAAGTAAATTATTAAATGAAATATATCAATGAAATCATTTCTTTCTCTGTGATATTATTCGCCTATCGTGGCGATTGAACTAGGTTGCTGTTCAATTTTGGAGCTCCGACTTTATGAGGAGTAGTCGCTATAAGCATTACAAAATCTGAGCATGCTTCCAGGACTGTATTTTTCCTCATATCATTTTCGATCTCCAGAGATCCTCACACCATATATGGGAATAGCAGCAGTAGGGAGACGTATTTGGTGCCACAAGTACCACTGGCATGCACGTTAATTTTCCATGAGAGATGAATAAGTTAACATTGACTGCCTTAATGAACTTACTTCATTGGCGGCATTATATGGAAATCAACATCCCCAGTCCGTGGCATAGCTGTCTGCTCATTGGCTGGCCTGTCAGGCGGAGGGGGTAGGCTTATGGGCTTGAACGAGTTTTTTTTTCTTTTTGTTTTCGTTGTAAAGGAAGATGTTGGAACGTCAGCAGCTAACACTTTGATGGAAAAAAGTAAATACTACTTATTTCCTTTATCCCTGAACCCAACCAGAATATTTATTTCCATTACATAACAATTGTAACAGTTTTAGAAGACACACGATTCCACCTTTAGGCTTATAACGCGGAAATATCTTCTGTACAATGAGTCGTGCGATTTGTTCCTCAATATGGAACCTTGTGGATTGAAATATATCGCAGTTATAGTGGAACTCAATAAATACAGCTGTTCGGGTAGAAAAAGAAAGGAAAAGCAGTATTTGTTTTCTGCCATGAAAACTTAGGCGATCTGGTTGTATATCCACCCTTCGCGACTGTATTTACATTTCTGAAGGGCCTTCAAGCCTCTGCAAGTAATTGGAACAGCATGGTCGAGGGAAAATTAACAAAAACAGGAAGTCTTTGGGATTGTATCTATCCATGCATCCATCGTGAGAACATTTCGTCATCATGCACTCTCTGGGAAACACAGCACGACTACAATCACCAGTGAAGGTCACTTTCAAATTAGATCAGCTATTGCAGAGGTAACTGCAGTCAGCTTGAAGACATGCTAGCAATTTGTGAGTCGCTTCCAAATTAAATCGGGCACTGAAGAGCCAATTACATTAAAAAATTAAACAATAAAAGTACTAGACGAAGTCTGTAATTTGGTCAGCGACAAACCTGTAAATAGGTACATAAAATGTAGCTAGCTATAGCAAGAAGAAATTCTCGCAAATAAAGAAAGCGCGTAGTTTATATGACATTTTGTAAAATGAAAGGAAAATTTGTGTTCTAAATAAAGGTAACTGTTTACAGCATATGGCTGCTCTTACGTTTTTTAGTGGAACTGAGACCATATCCAACGCTATCGCGAAGACCTCCGCCTGGCGTTCAAGGTACAAAACGATGCATGATTGGACGAGTTGACTTTAACCTTCGATCCAAATTGGAAATGAAATAAACGTGTCTGCAGGAGTACTTGTGTTGGAAGAATTATGCTATTAAAAACCAAACTGCGACGCGCTAATAGGACACTTTTCAGACTGTTACAAAAAAAAAAAAAAAAAAAAAAAGCACTTGTTGTCGAAGACTGTAAACTGAAGTGCAAGGAAGATTTTGTTATGAAAGCATATGACAATAGTGTAGCCGTTAATACGGGAGTTAAATGTAGATTATAAGCAGAACAGACAAAGGGAGAACAGGAATGAGATGAGATCTTGAAAAAGAATGCTGAACATTAGATAATGAAGAGATACTGCGTCGACTTAGGGAGAAATGAGCTTTAGGGCATAGTTCGACCAAAAGGAGAGGTAGATAGATGGGTCGCATCCTGAGGCTTTAAAGAGAAGGTAATTGGGTAATGCAGTATGAGGTCTATAAATTATAGAGGTAGTCAAGACCTGTCTGTACTTAACAGTTTCAACTCGATGAATTTGCACTACTTACGTAGAGATGAAGAGACTTGGATGGACAAACCATAATGTCTCTCTGACCAGCACCGAGAACCACTTGTGCCGTCGGATCGTGACGCTCTGTGCGTCCAACATGTTCGCCCCACTAGCGATGAAGTAAATCGGTTGCACTGTGTTCATAGCCACAGTCACTAAGGAAGTCACAAGGAATCACTCGTGAGCTGACGCAACACTTTCTGATATCTCGCACAAGGCCTCATACAGCAGCTTGAGTGAGCGCACACAGGCTGGTTGGTGGTGCGAGTTCTGAAAAGGATTGAGAGGTATTTCCTGCAATATTAAGTTTCTGTCTATAATTCTCTTCCTATGAAACTTATGGAACCCATTTATCAGCATGTTAAGGTAACAAACATTAAAGGCCGAAAGTCTTTGCTTTATCTGCAGTTGCAGATTGACAAGTTTTAATTTTGTTAACATAATGTCACGAAACAGTTCGTAATACAAAAGCCGCACAGTACTAAGTGGTAGCTAGATTTTAAACTAAACACCAAAATGTGTTGCACAGAACAAACGCAAAGCAATAGTAGCAAGTATATATGCACAGCCTTAAGAACTGACACAACATGTTGCCCTTTGTGGACCAATAACATTCTGTCACTCAATGAAAGCAACATGAGAAACCTTTCATATTTTATAGTATTATAAAACTGATCCGAAACTATAGAAACCACATACAATACTGGGCACTGCATAACGCTTAAACGCAAACCATTTTTTAAAGAAAATTGTGGCATTATCCGATTACAGAAATAGAGTGTAGCAAAGGCAGACGCCTTGTGACAGTGCCACCGATGCTGACAATAACAGTACCTGTTACAGATCTCCTCAGAGTTCACAGTAAAGGGTATCATGCCGAACAGCGTGTATACGAACAGGACGACTTGCTGGCCAGAGAGGTTCGCACAGCAGTTTGTGGAGTTGACCTGTCTTGTTCATTTGTCAGTGCAACCTGAAACACGAGATACACCAATTTTTAAATTTGACTTCGTACAGTGACCATTAACTAATATTTTTCACCATTTTACTTTTCATAACTCACAAAGTAAGGTGTAAGCTCCTGCATAATGAAAGCTACTTTGAGAATAAGATTCTATAACCAAGTAAACAACAACACTAATTGATAAAAAAGAATTGTTAATAATAAGACGTTAACAGCAGTTCAAGATATTTATTTAGTGGTGTCACTGAAATACCATAACATTACGAGAAATATTAAAACAGCTATTCTTGTAACAATGTTAATTATTGTTTATTAATTTATATTTTATCACCCCAATGTTCGTAAATGAAAGTGAAATACACGATAACTGGGAAAAACTCAAATAATACTGATCAGTGGTACAGGGGGGGGGGAGTCCGGACTGAAGTAACGTATCACCTATATCACATATGATTATGACTCTCTCAACCAGAGTAAGCTTAGTAAAATTTCAGTAATCAATGAAGTGTAAATTTTTTGTTATTTTTTTTTTAGAAAATTTGTAAACTGTATGAATGCTTACGGCTACAAGACAGATTTTTCTGGAATTAAATATTATTCCTCTGCTCCTACAGACATGCAAACTATGAATGTTCAGGAATGACGTTGCCAGTTTTGATATATAGGCTATTTCATTTAATCGTGATATATTTTTAAATATTTTAACTTCATAATATGTGTTATTGCTTCTTTACCATTTTCATATTGCTCCAAACCTTGAGCAAGCCATTCAGTTAGAAAAATATCCTAATCTGACCAATCGTAAAAGTTGAAAACCGTCAAAATCGTATTCTAGTGCAATAAAACGTGGTAAATTGCGCTTTTAATTGGGTTATGAAGGACGTTCTTCTGATTAATATTATAAGATATGAAAATTCATTTCTCAAAAGCAAACCATAAGAAAACTCTATATAGCATTGTAGTAGGCATTATCACGGGTAGTAAAATGCTTTGTGTGCTGTCGAGATTATCAGGGGAAAAAACAAAGAGCTGTCGGCACTCTTTTTCCGACTACTAGCGACTTCCGCAGGTTTAGAACTGGGTAGAGTGTACACTAAAGAAAGTTTGTTAAACAGTTCTTCTTAGAAACTCTCAACAGTTTTGTTTCATGATGACTCCTGTTGCATCAAAGTTATCATTTAAATTAAGATATTGGGTTACGATGAATGATACTTCCACAACAGACGGGAAGATCGTCGTATATCGTGCAGAATAAACAGATCGGGTGCTCTACGAGGTCCGAACTTCCGGAACATACGTATAGTGATGTGCACAAAAGAACAAAGCAGTGCAATCGTCAAAGGAGCAGATGTCATTGACACAGATACATAAGGCTCTGAGTTCCACAAATGATTTTGTTTGTTTGTTTGTTTGTTGGTATCTGCTCCACTGTGATTGCGGCTAACATTCCATGGTTTAAAATTCAAGTGCCCAAATATCACCCATTTCTAGCGAAGTCAGCAGGTAACAGATTCTTGTGGAATCAACAAGAAAGGAAAACTATTTAGATTTTTATTACCAGAAGTTCTGAAACGTGTATGGCTCTATATATGTAACCACCACATATAGATACCCGTCTACGAAACAGCAGCCGTATGTGCACGTTTAATTGGCAGTATTATTGTTGCCATACTCGATTTTTTGCAGAGTCAAAACAATCATCAGTAGCACAATTTGTGAACGACAGTCATAAAGTACTATAGCTTGAGAGAATTCAAGAAGATAACGTTCTTGTTATGTTTCCGGATGTTGCAGTGTACTTGCTGAAGACGGTAACTACCAAACACGTATTGTATGGGCATTTAATCCTCTTCATCGGTTGCCCGTATAGTGCAACGTGTCGTAGTGTATAATAATATCACTTCAGGATACCCAGAACAAAATAAAACAATTTCATACACCAAGAAAGTGTTTCTCACAGCTAAGTATCGTGTGTCGTTCTACATCGAACTGCTACCGAAACGATGCTGTCCGAGCCTGTGCTGACGAGGTGTGATACATGGGTTAAAGCTGTTGGCTTTTGACACGAACATTTTTAAGTTGTGGTAAGTGTGACTGATTTATTTCGAGAGAATCTTCAGTTTCAGTACAAGAAGCACAAAATGCTAAAATCGAAAATTGTCTGCGGTAAACCCATAGAAACATTGGCTTCCTTGCTAGCAGCATTAATCAATTAGACTCTATTGCGTTACCTTTGCAGAATTCGTTAGAAAATGTCGAGAATGTCAAAGGGAAGCGGACTGACACAAGAAGTGATATTAGGTGGGGGGTAGTGATAAGTTTCACGTTGTTTTGGCCAGAAGTCTTCGTTACTTAATTTTTACTGCTATCTGAAGCATCCTCAACGTGGGGTAGGTACTGCAGCAGCCATCTCTCCAGGAATATTTCATTTCCTAAAATGCGCACGTCCTGCGATATTCCTCCTATAAAGACATTCTTTCTAAAACGCTATATTTCTGACTGCAGAGAATGTGGAGAAGTACTTGGTCGTTCACTGCGCTTCAGAATGAAAGGTTATGTAGGGCACCTTCGTAATTTCAGAAAAAATGGGCGTTTTGGTAAATACGAGTAGATGTGACAAAAAATAACTTTCGTACATCAACGCAGTATAAAGTTCCTAAATAAAAAATTAATTAACTTCAGACGTGCTTTTTTAATGTTCTGCTCGTATTTCTGGCACGTTTAACTTCGTGTGAAGATAATACACACTGAGGCACTAAAGAAACTGGTATAGGCATGTGTATCGAAACAGAGAGATATGTAAACAGCCAGAATACGGCGCTGTCGTCGGCAGTGCCTATATAAGACAAGAAGTGTCTGACGCAGTTGTTAGATCAGTTACTTCTGCTACCATGGCAGGTTATAAAGTTTGAAGTGGGTTTGAACGAGGTTTTATAATCGGGGCACGAGCGATGGGACAAAGAATCTCCGAGGTAGCGATGAAGTGGTGATTTTCCCGTACGGACCTTTCATAGGTGTACCGTGAATATCAGGAATCCAGTAAAACATCAAATCTCCGACATTGCTGCGACCGGGAAAAGATTCTGCAAGAACGGGACCAACGACGACTGAAGAGAATCGTTCAAAGTGACAGAAGTGCAACCGTTCCAAAAATTTCTGCAGATTTCAAGTCTCGGCCATCAACAAGTGTCAGCGTGCGAGCCATTCAACGAAACATCATCCATATGGTGTTTCGGAGCTGAAGACCCACTCGTGTACCATTGATAACTGCACGACACAAAGCTTTACGCCTCGCCTGGGCCCGTCAGCGCCGACATTAGACTGATAATGAACGGAAACATGTTTCCTGGTCGGGCGAGTCTCGTTTTAGATTGCATATAGCGGATGGATGTGTGCGGGTATGGAGACAACCTCATGGCTCCATGGATACTGCTTGTCAGCAGGGGACTGTTCAAGCTGTGGACGCTCTGCAATAGTGTGGGGAGTGTGCAGTTGGAGTGATATGGGACCCCTGATACGTTTAGATACGACTCTGACAGATGACACGAACGTAAGCATCATGTCTGATCACCTGCATCCCTTCATGTCCATTGCGCGTTCCGACGGACTTGGGTAATTCCAGCAGAACAATGTAACACCCCACAGTTTCATAACTGCTACAGAGTGGCTCCAGAAACACTCTTCTGAGTTTAAACACTTCTGCTGTCCACTAAACTCCCCAGACACGAACATTTTTGCTATCTGGGAAGCCTTGTAACGTCCTGTTCAGAAGAGATCTCCATCTCCTCGTACTCTTACGGATTTATAGACAGCCCTGCAGGATTCATGGTGTCATTTCCCTCCAGCACCACTTCAGAAGCCTTGTAACGTCCTGTTCAGAAGAGATCTCTATCTCCTCGTACTCTTACGGATTTATGGACAGTCCTGCAGAATTCATGGTGTCATTTCCCTCCAGCACCACTTCAGACATTACTTGAGTCCATGCCAGGTCGTGCTGCGGCACTTCTGCGTGCTCGCGGGGGTCCTACACGATATTATTAAGCAGGTGTACCAGTTTCTTTGGCTCTTTAGTGCAGTAGGCTATGGTGTAATTCACATTTTGATTTCTTTCGAAATTAATGTTTTATGATAAATACTTCACAAAATATGTTCGTGATATTAGACATTTTCTTATATATTTTAGCCATTTTCATTAGATGAATGTGTACACGTTTGCGTGTTGATATTATATAAAAATCTATGCTCTAATTATGACCAAAGATGATAAACAATGATCGAATCAATAATTTGAAAATTAAACAGAAGCCTTATAAAAACATGATTTATAATTATAAATAACTATACAATCTTTTTAAGTTCATGAATACATAACAATGACAAAATTGTCATATTGAGAAAGTTAATACTGTTGTGTACCTATTGTTTATGTTTCTGGCGCTATGTTTGGCAGCCGAATGCTTTGCGAAGTAGTAGTAGTCGGTAAGACCTCACTGAGAAAGAAAATTCCTTGGGACACCTCATGGAGAGCAGGTACAATGTGGAGAATAGTCTCGAACTTACTGTACCATGTGCATAATAGTTATATTTAAATCTCTGCTACTTAATAATGCCCCCATGAAATACTAGTGATCATAAGACAATGAAACTTTGTGGAAACAATTGTAAGTACATGGGAAAGAGAAATAATGAATAAACCCGAATAAACTACTTTTATATTCCACGTTTGTTGATTTCGTACAATTTTTACGTTCCAGGTTACAAACGTCGCTCAAAATGCTGACCACGTGCGTCCATAACAGCCTGCAACCGTAATAGAAACACTGTTTCATACTTGTTTACAGCACTTTTCGGACGGTGTGCCATGGAATGTTCAGTTATCTTGTCATAGCTCGTGCACTGTTTGAAGATCGCACTTTGCGTCCAGCATTCTCATCCAAGGCAAACTTCTTCAACAATTGACGGTGCAACTGGCTGTCGACCTCTTCCAGGAGCAATTCCAAAAATGCGTTTATTCTAACTTCCGAATCCCGTTCTTCAACCCCGGTGTGGAAAGAAGACCTCCCTGTGTTCCTGTAATAGGTCAACACTCGCACTACTGCTGCTGTTTTAATAAATCAGTATTATGAGAAAAGTCATGTTCACATTGTTCAGGCCCATGTTGACTGTTGGCAACTGTAATGCTCACTTGCATTTGTGTTTAACACTACGTCGTTGTACCAACACCGATGCCTAACGGCAATAAATGCCAATAACAATACCGACGACCTAAATCCTGCAGTGCACAGTCGGAACATCACTCCTATGAAATTGGGTACCCAAAGGGTAAATAGTTTTCCGTGTATACTGCCTCAACTAGCATAAGTTTAATTAAAAACCACTCTGTATATGAAGTTCAATATTGTGAGAAAGGCATTTGAAGATTGTTATTGGGAACACACTTATTATTGGGGGAAAAGGAACTGAAAAAGTTTGCAGTGGAATGCAAACAATGAAAATCGTTCTGGTAAATACGAATTTTCAGCAATTTCATCATCATTCAGCTATTAGTTGTTCTTCAGTTTTTCACATTTCATTTCTTTTAAGTAATGAGCACCGTTGCTCTTTAGGATAACTAACTTTTTTGTTTATTAAGCTGTGAGTTGAAAAAGTGGAAAGGTACAATATCTAATCATTCAAGACAGATCCACTCCAAATAACCTAGCTGTTGGAGCGGTCATATGAGGAGGTTTTTAGAATGAGTTAGAGCACGAGTTGACCAAAATAATCTCAACACTGGTTTTAACACCTCATCTTTACAGCTTATTTTCTGATTTATCTATAAAATTCTGACACCTTTTGGTTTTCACTTGTAAAACAATACTCTGGAAGCATTCACAGCTGACATATGTCTGTGATCACTCTGGAGTTGCTGTATTACACGGTCATATCTTTTCTTACATTCTACCAAAAACAGTACATTGACAGAATATTTAATTTTTATAATTTGTTTTTACTGTCTTTAAACATTCATACCATGCAGCCAATACTTTATCAACTAAGCACTACAACTGATGTTTAAAAATAAAGTGCCAGGAAGACTGGTTTGAGCATTTCTCCACGATAGTCTGTCCTGGACAAGCTTGTTCGTCTCTGAATAGCCATCAAAGTTCTTTTTTCGCAAGCTGGTTTCAGACCTCTTTATTAGTTACTCGATCTATCCGTGTAATATTTAGCATTTTTCAGCATTATCACATTTCAAAAGTTTCTATTCTTTAATTGTCTGAACTGCTTAGCATCCAAGTTTCACTTCGCTGCAAGGCTACACCCCAGACAAAACCTTTCAGAGAAGCCTCACTAATACTTAAATTTATCAGTTATTATTGGTTTTCCCATCAGACAAAATTATCATGAAAACAAACAAAATTAAATTTGTAATCTATGCTGACATATTTCTCTTGTTGACACTTGCTTTCCTTGTTATCGCCAGTCTGCGTTTTATATTCTCTCTACTTTGACCACCATCAACTACTTTTAATGTCTCATTTCCTACTCTAATTCTCTCAGCATTGCCTGACCTTATTTGACTACATGTCTCTATTTTAGTTTTACTTACGTTGCTGTTCACCCCATAAACTCTTTTGTAGACACTACCTGCCATGCCCAACAGCTCTTCTTAGTTTTTTGCTGTCTCTGTCAGAATTAAATTGTCAATGGCAAACTTCCTAGTTTTTATTTCTTCTCCCTCATCTTTAATTACCTTTCCAAATTCATCCATAGTTGCTCTAAGTACCGATCAAATAGGACCAGGGAAAGGCTACACCCTGTCTTGCCCCATTTTCAACTACTTTTTTTCCCCTTCATATCCTATTCTCATAACTGCAGTCTGGTTTCGGTGCAAGTTGTACACCTCCTATCGCTCCCTGTGTTTTATACTTGTTGCATTCAGAATTTCAAAGAAACTATTTCAATCAAGATTTTTAAAAGGCTTCTCCAAATATACAAATGCTTTTAAACAACTTTCCTTTCCGTAACCTGTCTTCCAAACTGAGTTGTAAAGTCATTATTGCCTAGTGTTTTCCTACTTTTCTCTGCAAGCAGTTTTTCCATTCTTCAGTAAATAATTTGTATCAGTGTTTTGCAACCATTAATTACTAGCAGCATTCACACCTATCGGCGCTGACTTCCTTTGAAATTTGAATTTTTACATTATATTTACGGAATGAGGGAATTTCGCCTGTCTCATTAATTTTGCGCATCAGGTGGAAAAGTTTTGTTGTGACTGGTTCTCCTACGTATCTGTATAATTCTGATGGAATGTCGTGTACTCCAGGTTCCTTGATTCAACTTAAGTCTTTAAATTTACTGCTCTTCAGCTTCTGTAATACTGTCTTCACGTACATTTCCACTGTACAGCCTCTCTATATATTCCTTCCAATTTCAGTTTTCCTTTCTTTGCTTAGTATTGGTTCACTCATTGAGCTCTTGGTATTCATGCTGGGATTTCTCTCTTCTCCAAAATTCTCTTTAGTTGTTGTATTCGTAACATCTGTCTTTCCCTTACTTATGCAGATACCTTGCCCCTGCCCTGTAGCCATTCTTACTTAAACAGTTTGGTCTGTCCATCAATCTAATTTTTTAGGCATTTGTGTTGCCTTTCGCTGCTTCACATGCAGCACTTTCTTATTTTGAGATTTTTGAATGTCTTGATGTGAGACCACAATAATATACCATGTTAACTGGAAAAAACGTATATTAAACTGTTGGAAGGGGAGGGAGAGGAGGTAATGATTAGTGCAAATCAAATACTCTGTTCTGAAATGAAGTTGATGGTTAGTCATCTGGTTACACAGTGGCTTCCATCAGGCAAATCCAAAGCTTTACATATATTTAGCAGTAGCCCCTGACAGTCGATGGAATGACGTGGAAGGTCTAAGAGGGAGTACAGTCAGTTATACATGGTGTTTAAGACAAAATGATGTTCTCTGTAGCCGGCCGGAGTGGCAGTGCGGTTCTAGGCGTTACAGTCTGGAGCTGAGCGACCGCTCCGGTCGCAGGTTCGAATCCTGCCTCGGGCATGGATGTGTGTGATGTCCTTAGGTTAGTTAGGTTTAATTAGTTCTAAGTTCTAGGCGACTGATGACCTCAGAAGTTAAGTCGCATAGTGCTCAGAGCCATTTGAACCATTTGTTCTCTGTAGATCCCAAATTAATAGGTGGAAGTAATATTTATTAAGTTGGGTAAATGTAAGAAACGTGATTCTCTCATTAAATTTCCATGAGTTTCTGTCCTCACATCAGTTTATGAGAAGTCGCTTCAGTCACTGGTAACAGCCATAGATGTGTGTGGCTAACAGTACACGGTCACAAGTTTCACCTGTACCACCTGTCACTGCCACAGTAGCTGCTTGGGAGGTTCTTGTATTTCAGTCAGAGAGTTGCTTTCTGCGAATGGTCCGTGCATAATTTCTCTCTGGACGTCTGACAAGAAGTTATGATCTCTGATGGATCCATATTCACAAATTCATAACTTGCCTTACTGGGCCATAGGGAATCCTAGGTGTGTGTGTGATATACATTTTCAATAGAGATTATTTCTTAACGCCTAGTATGGAATCAAGGAATCCTTCGAAATAAAATCGTTCGTCCACGCCACGGGTATTCTGACCGAGAGATGTATCGAGCTTTTGTCATCGAAAATTTAGGTGCGCTCTCTGAAAATGTTAGTCTGGATATTGGAGGTCGTATGAAAATGCAGAATGGTGGTCATCCAGTCCAATCTGCATGTCATCTTGTGCAATGACTGAACTGTAGGTATAATGGCAGTGTTTACATTACCAAGGTCCCAAGGCCTGCACAGTCGCCTATTTTAACACCAGTTCATTTATTTTTTTGGGGATATCCTGCTTATGTCACCAAACCCACATCACTTGATGACTTCTAACAGCTCATAGAGTAAGCTTGTCACTCCGTGACACCAACGACTTCACATTTGGTCAGCAGATCGTATAATAAAAGGTGGCTTCAGTTTGCTTTAGGGAAATGGGCGCTCGTTTGAACACTTCACATAAATGGGAATTCCGCCAGCAGAAAATCTTCTGGACACAGCAAGTTATGTACCGTATGCTTGATCCACCACTAAAAGTTTGAACGTTTCTGGCTTGAAAGGTAGCCCTCTTATTTGCAAATACTATTTTCAAGAAGTTTCGACTATAAATGCAAATGAATTTGTGAATTTGATAAATTTACTCCACCTCTCTCGTATCGATGTCACCACTTCTTCGTACATCTGTTCTTGAGACCGCAAATGTCGGTCGGAGAGATTACTTCTTTTGAAGAGAGTAGCAGTCAGTGTGTGTTGGACAGTCTGGTGGCGAACTTGATTTGAAAAGGGCGGAGGCTGGCATGCCGTGTTGTGGAGGCAGCATTATTAAAACAAGGATTTTGTAGTATGATGTTTTTCAGGAATATTGAAGATATTGAGCAAATATTAATGGAAGCATTACAAACCCAAGTGTTAAGGTAATTCAGTTTTCTCATATTTATAACTGTTTATTTTCTTATTGTTAGGACGTTCGCATGGCTGTAGTAGAAATTTTATAAGGTGAGGTACGGCTTTGTCTTGAAGTTGTAACAAGTATTGAGGAAAGTAACTCTGAACAAGAGAGTTATTAAGAAATATTTTGCTAACTTCCCCAGTTAAGAGAACTTTATGAAAAGATATATTGTTGTTATGCTTAATTATGTATAGATATACTTGGATTCTTTGTTCTCATTTACCAGTCGTTAATTTCAGTTCCCCCTTTCTCATTCTTTACCTTTAGGAATGTGTTTTTATAGTCGCGTTGCACATAGCGAGTTGTGTACTGCACAAGTATTTGTATGAAAAGTGATAAGATGCCGTCTTGCATTGCTCATATCAAGTAAAGTAAATGAAATTAGATTTTTGACAGGTGCGTCATTATCTTAGTAGTAATAGGTTGCAGAACAGATGAGCGTTCCGTGCTCACAGGCACGCCAAAAATTAATTATCTTCCAAGTTCATGTCCATTGTAAGTTATAATCAAAATGTATTTTGGAAGATATCACATGATTTCAGAGGTTTAAAATCAGTAAAAGGTTTCAAAAAAGTGCTATCTCGTAAGTTTTCAAGTAGTTTATCATGAAGTCAGATGTGTTAATTTATATGGTTCAAATGGCTCTGAGCACTATGGGACTTAACTTCTGAGGTCATCAGTCCCCTAGAACTTAGAACTACTTAAACCTAACTAACCTAAGGACATCACATACAGCCATGCCCGAGGCAGGATTCGAGCCTGCGACCGTAGCGGTCGCGGGGATCCAGACAGTAGCACCTAGAACCGCCGGCTAATTTATATGGTCATTTACTGTGTAATGACATCAACAGTTCTGATACAGTGATTGTTAGCACGATTAAAGACAAAGATTAGCAACATTCTGTGAGAACATTTAAATCCGAATCTTTTTTTTTTTTTTTTCAGTCGAATAGAATATATAAATCTCATTGAAAGCGGATTACCAGCTATTGTGAATTTCACATCGTGTAGCGTGAGCTTCTCATACTTTCGTTCAAAATTTATTTTAATAAAATTCTGTTTCCCTGCACTGAGATTTACATGTTTCAGTGTTAGATTAAGTTTCTGCCAGTTTCTCGGACACCAACCAGACAAATGCAAACACGAGTTTCAACAAATAAAAACACGAGTTTCGCAGTATTAGCGTTAAACCTCCAAGCTCTGTTAATACAATGACAGTAATTTAAATTGATTCTGTTTAAGAAACTATAAGTCGTTCTTGTAACTCTCTGGAAAATAACTGGAAACAAACTATGTGAATTCGTGAACTTTCTCGTAAGAAAAACTTGTGATTCATCGGCATGCAGCCGTATTTATAAGTCAGGTCGATACAATATTCCCACGGTTCACCTGGCTGTCATCTTTAGGTGAGATGCTACTGTAGCTGAGGCTTAGAATGACATGTACATAACACGTGAAAGATTTGTAGTGGAGCTGTTATTGTCGAAAATTCTTGTATACAAGGTAAACGCAATGAAGAGTTCTTATTAGAAGAAACGTATACAACAGGTATCCGACGAATGAACACTTAGTATGTCCCAGTCAGTCTACTTTTCTTTAGGTTTAAGAAATTAGTATTGATGATAACGTTCCTCCAGTGACACAAGCATTGTTCCCATAATGAGATAGCATTTTTCAAGACTGTAATGTGTCCTTTCAAATAGAAAAATTGTTACGCGTATTTCAAAAACGAACAAGTGCCAACCACTATACTGCAACATGTGTCAAGGAATGTGAATTAATTATTTATGAGAAAGAATATAAAAATTCATTAATCTCGCTGGCGATTTACATTCACATGTGGCCAGAAGGCGATTAGTTTGGATTGCAGAGGTGGCTACTACAGAGCATCTAACAGTAGGGCCGACATTACTGTTAATCACTGTCGTATCAAACAATGTAATGGATCTCGGAGAAGCAAACTTAAAAAAAAAAGTCTCTGCTGTAAGCACCTTTATTTGCGCACACACAAATTAAGTGTGTTTTTATTTGTTATACGCATAACAACTGCTTGAAGTGGACTATAATTCACAAGTGCGAATTTTCTGCTTCAGTGATTGAGAGGTTAGAGTACCCCCCGGCCATAGACAGGATTAAGTTTCTGTCACGTCAATATTCCGTGGTGGAAGACTAGATATGAGTCATTCCAGTCACCATCTGACAACTGATGTGCTACCTAACGGGGAAGTAGCAGTTCCGATTTCGGTGCCGACGTTGATGGCTGGCAAATCACTGGTGAGTTGTTTGCAACCCAGTTTTACCGAGCAGTGGCGTCGCAGGCAGAGGTTGGAGCGGCTGTTGCCAGCAGAGCGCTAAGAGAACGAAATATTCAAGGTCTTTAATTTAAGTGACAGCTACTGTGGCACTTAGGAAAAAACTGCAATTTTTTTCTTGTAACAACTATGAGAATTACGCCTGTAATCCACTTCATTGGAAGAAATTTGACAGTCGAACTACGTTGTCATACGGAAGAAAACACAATAGAATTATATAGATTTAGTTTACAGTTATCCTATTTTGGCGTGGTGAAATCTGTCAGCCATATATAGCATCTTGTCCTGGACGGCGAGTTTTGATTGAAGATAAAGGTATCGTCAAAAGTGACCTTCGGAAGTGTGACACATCTCTCTTATTCGTTACGTACACAAGCGATCTGATACCAGTCTGCGACTGATTCCTGATGACGCTGTAGTGTATGGGAAAAGGTCGACTGTGCGTGGCTGTAGAAAACCGCAGGAGACTATAAAGGAACTTTATAATTTTTCTTATTGATAAATGTATAGATAATTAATCGACTGTCGCACCAAAGATACACTTGGATAGTATTTAACACCGGCTAACAAAGAAAGTTTTACGCTCTTCGTTTATTAGTTTTACTATTAGTTACCTTTCGTTTTTCTCATATCTGGTGATAAGACGTGTTGTGTAGTTTTAAAGTGAAATTGTGTTATATAATGAAAGCAATTTATGGAAAATATGATTTCCTGAATTTCGGTACCATGGATCTCAGTTCCCGTAACTTTGGAAGATTAGTATTAGATTTAATTTTGTATGGAGAATTTAGATGCAGGCGACGACCTTAACGACGGCACTGCTCAACAATAGTGTATAATAGTCAAATTTGTACTCAAGATAGTGGCCTCTAGAGGATGAATTTCATGCTGCTGGCCGCCTACCACCTACTGATTGGAGAAACTGTCTTCCGACAACACCATATCAGATTGCTGCCAATACCAGACTTGAAAGCCAAAGTCAGTAATACGGCTTGTTGGGATTCACGTTCCTGTTCGACTGTGAGTTGTCTTCAGATGCCGAAACCTACAAGTGGTAGGGAGGTTATCAACTGACCACACGACTGCCAGCTACCGATACTTGGCAGCCAGCGCGAGAACCACTTCGCGCTGGGTAGTTTGCCGCAACACGATGGCAGCCTTCGCACCGCCAGAGCCGCTGACATCACCTCCTGTGTAAGAAGGCTGTTTAGGTTTTTATGTTGGTAACGCCACGTAGCGCTGTGTATGAAAATCACTAACTGCGTTGTGTGTAGTCTGTGGCTGGTTTGCATTGTTGGAATTTTTGGTATTGTAGTGTTGGGCAGTTGGATGTGAACAGAGCGTAGCGTTGCGCAGTTGGAGGTGAGGCGCCAGCAGTGGTGGATATGGGGAAAGAGATGGCAGAATTTTGAGAGCGGACGATCTGGACGTGTGTCCATCAGAAAGAGTAAAACTTTAATACTGTCTATCATGAACTGATATATATATGATGACTTTTGAATATTATTAAGGTAAATACATTGTTCGTTCTCTATCAAAATCTTTCATTTGCTAACTATCCCTATCAGTAGTTAGTGCCTTCAGTAGTCTTTTATTTAGCTGGCAGTATTGGCGATCGCTGTATTGCAGTAGTTCTAGTAACGAAGATTTTTGCGAGGTAAGTGATTCATGAAAGGTATAGGTTATTGTTAGTCGGGGCCATTCTTTTGTAAGGATTATTGAAAGACTGCGTTGCGGTAAAAATAGTTTAGTGTTGATCATAATAAGTAAAGACAGAAATGTCAGTACGTTCAGTTCTGCTCAGCTGTTTGAAAATCAAATAACGTAAGTGGTTTATCAGCACAGTAATTCACTAATTTTCCTAAGGGGATGTTACACCTGGCCGTGCAAGCGCTGAGCTGACTCGACGGACGTCAGCTAGAATACAACACGCTGCTGAATTGGCGACAGCCACGGCTGCTGCAGGAGAACGACAACTTGTAAACATTGTGGATAAATAACTGAACTGTAATAATGCTTCACTGGAGACACTGATGCTACACAGGTTCCCAACAGATATCCTGACTTCACACAGAAGTGTCTCCACTTAGCCCTCTGTAGTTGTAAAACTAAATTATTCCTTCAGAACATCGTTTAAGAAATGACTTATAAATGAACATTAAAATTCCCGGACAGTTATCTGTTGGAGCTTCATTCATACGCAATTCGGTCTCACAGCTGGATCTAAGAGTATTGCCGATTCTGTGCAGATTAACTTGGGAGTAATTTTCACACATGAATATCATGTTCATTCAAAATGCCTTCAATTGTTATAGATCAGTAGATAGTCGTTTAGTCCATACGTGACATCATGAATGCCAGCCTGTTGTCACCTCGCAGGTTAAGTATACATCTCATACATTTAAAATTATTCTTCCATTTAGCGATGGGTATAGAAACCATAACAGTTAATCCATATTCATCCTTTACAGCGTATATGGTAGCTAAATTATAGCAAACGTATAATTTGTAAAAATTAACCGGTTAAGTCACAGCAGATATTGAATCTAGCTTACCTTCAAGTAATCTGTAAGAACTGGTCTGAACGCAATAGCAGGCTACTGTCATTTGAGATACTTTCTGGGGCTGCTCTAGGTTGATTGGTTGATTCAGTGGGGAGGGGGGGGGGGGGAGCGTAGCGTGGGGACCAAACAGCAGGATCGGTCCCACCGGATTGGGGAAGGATGGGAAAGGAAGTCGGCCGTGCCCTTTCGAAGGACCCACCCCAGCATTTGCCTGAAGCGATTCAGGGAAATCCGGAAACCTATATCATGATGACTGGATGCGTGTTTGAACCTTCGTCTTCCCGAGTGCGAGTTCAGCTTGCTAACAATTGCGCCACCTCTCTCGGTAGATTTGCTCTTAAATGAGCAGTATCAATTGTAGCATTTGATAATCTGGTATGAATTGCTAACAATACGATGCTCAAATCTAAGTAGGCACTCACAGCATGTAATCTTTCGAACAACTTGCGAGTACTACACTACTTTCACCACGAATTGTGTTGAAATGTGTAATGAATTGCTTTATGATTAGAACCATAAAAACAGTGTGCTTAGTAACGGTAATTTGAATATTTTTATGCAATCTTTTCATTGGAGGGTTTTACTGAATTGGTACTAGACTGCTGTTGAGGAGCTAACATTTTGTCCTTAACATCCAACAGATGTCGGCTGACTAAAGCACCAAATACAGGGCGAAGGACACTCTCCAAAATGGAACCAGGCACGTTTCGGCCTAAACAAGAATTTGTGCGGTAAAAGATTTAAAGGTCAATTAATCCGTTGTTTATAATTACCAAATGCTGGACTTTACCTGCCTTTCGGTGATCCAGTTCTTATGCCAAGTTGTTCAATTGTGTGTGAAATCTTATGGGACTTAACTGCTAAGGTCATTATTCCCTAAGCTTACACTCTACGTAACCTAAATTATCCTAAGCACAAACACACACACCCACGCCCGAAGGAGGACTCGAACCTCCGCCGGGAGCAGCCGCACAGTCCATGACTGCAGCGCCTAGACCGCTCCGTTAACCCCACGCGGCATACCAAGTTGTTGCCATTTCCGAAATCGTATCAGTATCCTTAACAGAACGAATTAGATCAATTCGATTCTTAACAGAAATGAATTATCTATTTTATTGTCAGGATTAACAGACATTGATGATGATACACAGACTTCTGAAACCAATTTGAAATACTTCTCTGAACGTGAATAACTTCGCCTCAGCTGCGTTTGCGATAGATGTACCACCTACTGGTTTCATATGAAAATTTGTGTCGGACCGGTACTCGAACCCGGATTTTCCGCTTATCACCAGCGGCAGCCTTAACTATTAGGCTATCCGTGCGCACCTCCTGAACCGATCTAAACTTCCATATGTCAGGCAGACTTTGAGGAATCAACACCTATCACGTTATCGTCTGTTTCACACGCTGACAAGAAATTTTTACTGCAAGTCTGTATGAGCAGATATTGATGATATTATACAGCAATCGGAAAGTAATTCGAAATGAATTCGCTGAACGCGATTAATCTGGCCTCAGCTGTGTCACAGATACGCGATGTTATTCGCATTCAGCAAATTTGTTTTGAATTAATTTCAGACGGCTGTATATCGCCATCAGTGTCTGTTCATCCACACATTAAAGTAGTTGTTACTTGTCAAATGGGGCAAAAGACGTTAACATCGGTTGCCGTAATTGTCGCAGGCGCGAAAGCAGCACTGCTGGTAGTTTTGAGCGTGTAAGACATCACTGTAGACTGTACAGTGATCATGGAGGTCGACATTTTGAGCTTCTTCCGTAAATAGAAAACTTTTCCGTATGTTACGTGCTATGGAATTATTACATTTCGCCGGCCGAAGTGGCCGTGCGGTTAAAGGCGCTGCAGTCTGGAACCGCAAGACCGCTACGGTCGCAGGTTCGAATCCTGCCTAGGGCATGGATGTTTGTGTTGTCCTTAGGTTAGTTAGGTTTAACTAGTTCTAAGTTCTAGGGGACTAATGACCTCAGCAGTTGAGTCCCATAGTGCTCAGAGCCATTTGTACCATTACATTTCACAATATACACTGAAGCGACAAAAATCGTGGGAAAGCGATATGCACGTATACAGATGGCAGGAGTATGGCGTACACGAGATGTAAAAGAGCAGTGCATTGGCGACGCTGTCATTTGTAGTCAGGTAATTCATGTGAAAACGTTTCCGATGTGCTTATGGCAGGACGACGTGAATTAAAAGACGTTGAACGCAAGTTGGAGCTAGATGCACGAGACATTCCATTTCGGAAATCGTCAGGGAATTGAATACTCCGGCGATCCACAGTGTCAAGAGTATACCGAAAATATCAAATTCCAGGCATTACCTCTCGCCACGGGACAACTCAGTGGCCGACAGCCTTCACATAATGACTGAGAGCAGCGACGTTTGAGTGGAGTTGTGAGTGCTAAAAGACGAACGACACTGTGCAAAATACGAGTAACTGCAGAAATCAATGTGAGACGTACTATGAACGTATTTGATAGGGCATGAGGCGATATTCGTCCTTAAAGGACTATCGCTTGCGGGCTATCAAAAGAAAATGAGGGTGGTGTGATGTGGCCCTCAACTACGTACCCACTGACTCAGAGTTGAGATATTAAAAGTTTTGGCTGGTTTCGTTCTCTAGGGGCTGGGATAGGTAGCTGCCGCATTACAAGCCAAATACTGATGAGTCTACAGTATAGAATATGAATTTACACATGAATCGAATGGTCGAAGTTTCCCATCACTTGGAAATTGCGAATGTAACATAGAAATTTATAAATAACAGATTACAATTAAATAAAATTGCAGGTACTATCTTAACGACTTTAAATGATGAGAACGATAGTAGAAGTACTTTTGAGAACGCGGTATATTTTTGCAAAACACTTATTGGTGTCGATGGTCCAGCAGTTAAATAAAATATAAGCTGAATAACAGGGAAACAATGGATTCCTACTTCACGTAATTAGTTATGAACGACAACATAACTCGCGAGATAATGACTTTTAGATGCATTCTACGTCTTCACCGTAGAAGCCTCGGAAATCTCACAAGTTCAGAAGTCGGCACTCCGAAGTATTTCTATCTCTCGCGACCACGCGCAAACCGCCCCACACTTTCCAAGTCTCTCTCGCAACCGTGCATTTGTCGCGCCATACTGTCCCAGCCTCTCCGTCCTTTGCCACTGTCCCTCAGGCCGCACTCTCCTTAATTCTCGTGTCGTCTCCCGTAATGCTCCAAAACACATTATTAAATACATAAACAAATTAAATAAACATATATCAAAGGAATAGCAACAAAAGGTAGGCCAGTAGCATAATGTCTCTGTGCTTTCTAAAACACAGTAAATAATTGACCAATTTCTTCATGAATAGTATATATCAGATATAAAGAAAGACTTAGATGAATAAATATATTGATAAACATGCTGCTACCGTTTTTTCGTGTATATGTGAAGTACTTATGGCCTGACACGATCGATAGTAATTGGCCACTTTGACCTCTAACAACTCATGCACTATTCAAGTTACATGCCTGCAATTCATGCCAACTTAGGTTTACACAAATAGCTTTCTTAAGACATGTCGATCGTTGAAATCGAATGAACCTTTTAGATTTTGGAAATTCGTTGCTGGATGTTACTTGTATAATTTACAGTCAGATACTATGCTTTAAACTAATAAAGATATTGAAAATCTGATTACACCATCAGTATTTTCGTGCAAATAATGGTAATGTACATCTTTCTTTTTGAGGTATCATGATTCATCTGGCTACTATTGATTTCTATATGAATTGTGAAATGTCTGCCATGATGGTTTCACAAAGTCCGCCATCTTTGGCACTCTCGGCATACAAGTCTCTTTCACTGGTACATCTACATCTACATCTACATTGATACTCCGCAAGCCACCCAACGGTGTGTGGCGGAGGGCACTTTACGTGCCACTGTCATTACCTCCCTTTCCTGTTCCAGTCGCGTATGGTTCGCGGGAAGAACGACTGTCTGAAAGCCTCCGTGCGCGCTCTAATCTCTCTAATTTTACATTCGTGATCTCCTCGGGAGGTATAAGTAGGGGGAAGCAATATATTCGATACCTCATCCAGAAACGCACCCTCTCGAAACCTGGCGAGCAATCTACACCGCGATGCAGAGCGCCTCTCTTGCAGAGTCTGCCACTTGAGTTTATTAAACATCTCCGTAACGCTTTCACGGTTACCAAATAACCCTGTGACGAAACGCGCCGCTCTTCTTTGGATCTTCTCTATCTCCTCCGTCAGACCGATCTGGTACGGATCCCACACTGATGAGCAATACTCAAGTATAGGTCGAACGAGTGTTTTGTAAGCCACCTCCTTTGTTGATGGACTACATTTTCTAAGGACTCTCCCAATGAATCTCAACCTGGTACCCGCCTTACCAACAATTAATTTTATATGATCATTCCACTTCAAATCGTTCCGCACGCATACTCCCAGATATTTTACAGAAGTAACTGCTACCAGTGTTTGTTCCGCTATCATATAATCATACAATAAAGGATCCTTCTTTCTATGTATTCGCACGTGCTCCTTGGATCCCGGCTAACGTTCGGCACCACGTGGACGGCGATGAGCCGCGGCCCGCCGAGAGGTCCCAGCTTGGCCACACCAACTCCGAACTTAGAATATTTGCAGGGCGCCACAACTCGCTCGTTACCTCACACACTGTAGACGAGCGACGTCAGTGCCACGAGGTCGCTTGGAGGTCCTCCGTTGGCCTGGTGATGATATCGGTTGGACCCTAGGCGACTGGAAAACCATGACCTGATCAGGTGATTCCTCATTTCAGTTGGTAAGAGCTGAGGGCAGGGTTCGAGCTGTGGTACAGATCCCACAAAGCAATAAAGCCAGATTGTTGACAAGGCGCTGTTTAAGCTGGTGGAGTCTCCGTAATGCTACGAGTATGTTTACATTGACTGGAAGTCGTTAGGTTTAGCTGCTTGAGGACAATTTGCAGCAATTCAGGGACTTCTGTTTCCAAAGAACGATGGAATTTTTATGGATGACAATGCGCCATGTCACCGGGCCACAAATGTTCGTGACTGATTTGAAGAACATTCTGTACAATTCCAACGAATGATCTGGACATCCAAATCGACCGACTTAAATCCCATAGAACATTAATGGGACATAGTCGAGAGGTCATTTCGTGCACAAACCTTGCACCGGCAACACCTTTGCACTTATGGTATGCTTTAGATGCAGCATAGCTCAGAATTTCTTCAGGGGCATCCAGTGACTTGTTGAGTTCCTGCCACGTCGAGTTACTGCGCTACACCGTGCGGAAAGAGGTTCGACATGATATTAAGTGGTAACCGACGACTTTTGTGGCCTCTCAGTACATAAATGACTGAGCAGGTAACATCTGAAGGTTATTCGCGGATAATGTTGTTGCATACAGACAAGAAGCTACGGTAGGAAACTGTGGCGAAATTCTTGAAGACAAGCATAGGGTGGACGGTTAGTGGGGGGTTTGTCAGTTGACCCCCAATGCAAAAAAATTGAATGTATTGTGATGTATTGTGAGAAATAAAGAGAATCGACCATTACCGTATGTTTATCTGATTGCTGAACAATCAGTGGAAGCAGGTACGCTCAAAAAATGTATAGGCTTACGCGCAAGGAGTGATTTAAGGTGCAACGGCGAGATAAAACTAATCACAGGTAAGACAGACGACAGACAGATTCATTGGAAGAGTTGCCAAGATGCACAGTTCAGTAGTGAAGGAGGAGCTTACAGAAAGCTCGTCAGATTCATTCTTGTGAACTGCTCGTCAGTTTTAGGTTGGCGTGCGGAGTGTAGTAGTACTACTGTACACTGTTAGAATAGATTGAGCACACTGTGCTAGACGTGTACGCTTTACGTCTGAGGGTTGTTGCATTACTCTCCCACTTTGTGTTTTACTTTGTGGTGATAGAATAATGTGGGATGTTTCACTGCTGTGAGTGAAGCAAAGAGGACTTGGATAAAACACCGAATAAATAATCAGCGTGTGATGTATATAACACGATTATTATTATTATTACTAGCGGTTATGTGAGGTGAAGAGGAGTGCGTTAAAGCAGTTCCTGCTCCGAAAGAACTAGTTCTAACTGGATAATTTCCCAGCAGTGACAGAGATGTTGTGGGAAGCTATTGTCCAACAGAACAGTCCGCCTGCCTTCGGTCGCTGAGCATGTGTGGGTGTTCTCTCCATATGTGTGCTGCACTGAGTGTGCCACCAGCCAGCATTCCTCGCATCCTTCTAAGACAGACACTGTGAGACACGGCATTACGTAAATGTTAATGCCACAGAGCTGGGTTGCGTACAGGTTTTTTAATAATAATAATTATTATTATTAATGCAGGTACATACTGAAACACTTCTCCTACCTGCTTCTTTAGGGGTTTTAGCTGCTAGAAGCTGACAGTTATACTTACGGCAAAAATTTTCATAGACAATGCCTATTGGTGGGTCAATTCACAACTTTCTTATGGAATTTAATTACATTAATCAGCAATTATTATCAATTCCCTACCAGTATTGCTGCTGTACCTGCATTATTTCATCTCTGTCTATGTGTATTATTTCGACGAAATCACCTATCGTCTCTCTGAAAACCAGTAATGTCATGATGTCACACGCACATTACAGTGTTGAAGTACCATACCTCGTAATACTTATAATCATTTTTAAAACATTGCTTCTCTCGTAGGAGGCTGCTTCGTATTGATGGTGTGTACTAATAATAACGCAAAACTCGTCTCCAGTTCATCAGCTACAGGGTATCATTTTTTCTCTAAAGTAATTTTAAATATTCTCTAGCCGTTACAGTGTCATTCCTATGTGGGGGGCAAGGGCTCGTTTCCTACCTGTACGAAGTTATTGCTTTATACTGTCTGAGGATCTTATTCTGCTTCTCACTACAGAGCTGAGGCCCCGAATGGTTGATAAATGCTAGAGTTACTTAGAGCACTAAATTACACTACTGGCCATTAAAATTGCTACACCACGAAGGTGACGTGCTATCGACGCGAAATTTAACCGGCAGGAAGAAGATGCAGTGGTATGCAAATGATTAGCTTTCCAGAGCATTCACAGAAGGTAGGCGCCGGTGGCGACACCTACAACGTGCTGACGTGAGGAAAGTTTCCAACCGATTTCTCATACACAAACAGCAGTTGACCGGCGTAGCCTGGTGAAACGTTGTGATGCCTCGTGTAAGGAGTAGAAATGCGTACCATCACGTTTCCGACTTTGATAAAGGTCGGATTGTAGCCTATCGCGATTGCAGTTTATCGTTTAGGGACATTGCTGCTCGCGTTGGTCGAGATTCAATGACTGTTAGCAGAATATGGAATCGGTGGGTTCAGGAGGGCAATACGGAACGCCGTTCTGGATCCCAACGGCCTCGTATCACTAGCAGTCGAGATGACAGGCGTCTAATCCACATGGCTGTAACGGATCGTGCAACCACCTCTCGATCCCTGAGTCAACAGATGAGGACGTTTGCAAGACAACAACCATCTGCACGAAGAGTTCGACGACGTTTGCAGCAGCAGGGACTATCAGCCCGGAGACCATGGGAACGGTTATCCTTGACGCTGCAGGAGCAGGAGCGCCTGCGATGATGTACTCAACGACGAACCTGAGTGCATGAATGGCAAAACGTCATTTTTTCGGATAAATCCAGGTTCTGCTTACAGCATCATGATAGTCGCATCCGTGTTTGGCGACATCGCGGTGAACGCACATTGGACGCGTCTATTCGTCATCGCCATACTGGCGTATCACTCGGCGTAAAGGTATAGGGTGCCATTGGTTACACGTCTCGGTCACCGCTTGTTGCATTGACAGCACTTTGAACAGTGGACGTTACATTTCAGATGAGTTACGACCAGTGGCTCTGCCCTTCATTCGATCCCTGCGAAACCCTACATTTCAGCAGGATAATGCACGGCCGCATGTTGCGCGTCCTTTACGGGTCTTTCTGGATACAGAAAATGTTCGACTGCTGCCCTGGCTAGCACATTCTCCAGATCTCTCACCAATTGAAAAGGTCTGGTCAATGGTGGCCGAGCAACTGGCTTGTCACAATACGTCAGTCACTACTCTTGATAAACTGTGGTATCGTGTTGAAGCTGCATGGGCAGCTGTACCTGTACACGCCATCCAAGCTCTGTTTGACTCAATGCCCAGGCGTATCAAGGCCGTTATTACGGCCAGAGGTGGTTGTTCTGGGTACTGATTTCTCAGGATCTATGCACCTAAATTGCGTGAAAATGTATTGTCAGTTCTACAGTTCTAGTATAATATATTTGTCCAATGAATACCCTTTTGTCATCTGCATTTCTTCTTAGTGTAACAATTTTAATAGCCAGTACTGTACTTACGGATGGCCGGCTTCTGTGGCAGAGCGGTTCTAGGCGCTTCAGTCCGGAACCGTGCTGCTGCTACGGTCGCAGTTTCGAATCTTGCCTCGGGAATGGATGTGTGTGATGTCCGTCGGTTAGTTAGGCTTAATTAGTTCTAAGTCTAGGGGACTTATGACCATATATGTTAAGTCCCTTAGTTAGAGCCATTTGAACTTTCGGACGTTGATGAGACGTTACGCCGATTTGCGTGAGATGTCGTCCTATCGTTTTGGTATATTTTATGGACAAAATAAAATTAATTTGGTGTCGTAACAAATACCCGAGCAGTGAGCTAGAGTGGAGAGCCGCTCTGGATTAGCCAAGCGGTCTAGGGCACTGCTGTCGTGGAGTGTGCGGCTGGTCCCGGCGGAGGTTCGAGTCCTCCCTCGGTGATGGGTATGTGTGTTTGTCCTTAGGATAATTTAGGTTAATTAGTGTGTAAGCTTAGGGACTGATGACCTTAGCAGTTAAGTCCTATAAGATTTCACACACATTCGAACATTTTTTATAGAATGAAGACCCTATTGCTCGATGTACATAAAGCAGTTGCGGTGGAATCATCAACAGCCTGTTTACTTTTTTTCCGGATTTGAGGTCACACCAAACTGCTGATATCACCAATTTCCAATTTTGGTGCCATTCGACGAATTCCGGTTTTTCTTTTTCTGTTTTTTTGTTTTTTGTGACAGGGTATTCACTGACGTCATTGTTTCATACTGATAAAGTATCTTACTCTGCTTCTCACTGCACAGCGACACCTCGAATGGAGAGCAACAGCACATGGTAGCTTCTGAGCACTAAATTAGTTATCGACTATGTCCTTTTGTTACACAGAAGTGTGTGTGACATCATAAGATCCTTCAAATACTTTTAGGCAATAGTAAATCAATTTGTTGTTATAACAAGTACTTGAGGACTGTGCTAGTATGGAGAGCGTATTGTTCGACGATGGCGTCGGCTGGCGGGCAGGCAGGGCATGGGAGCGGGTGTGTAGTGTCTGGGTTCCCGGAACGGTAAGAAAGCGCTGATGCTGATGTTGGCAAAGTACGATACGTATGCGAACTACAATCGATTCTCGCTCTCTCGAACGCGTGAACACAGCGCTGCAGCTATCGCCGGGCAGCGTAAGACACCATGCGAGCAAATTGTATGCCTCTGGCTGCCAAGAGTGGGCGTGTTCAAGGTGGAACGGGTGTTTCGTGCCGACAACACGCACACCATTGGCTGCCGGGTGTCCTGTAAACGGCTCCCTCTGAAATTGGCATTCAGTAATATCTGCACCCTGGAATGGTCGAGGAAGGATGCACTATTCGCCCCGACCCAAATCCACTAGCCCGGCAGGTAGAAGAGTTCAGGCCCCTTACGTGGTGAGCTGGTGAAGAGAACTGGAGATGCTCGAACAAGCATGAAAACATTAAAACAGAATTACAAACACGGATTTTAAAAATCGTGTTTTCTACTCGACAAAGAATAATATAAAATATGGCCGATACTCGTGGAACAGCATATAGTACAAGAAACGGCAACCAACACAGCAGTTTTGCATCTGTGTATAGGTACCCACGAAAAACTGGATCCTTTGGCGCTATTACGTTTTGCTGCTTCAGAATTATAGGAGTGCTGGTCATCGCGGTCAAGCTAGTTCTTGAAATTTGCTAACTAGGCTTCCTCGGGACAGTTTGCTTCGATCGTCAAACATCTGCCAGTTCAGTTTCATAAGTATCTCCGTGACACTCTTCCACTGGTCAAACAAACCTGTGAACGTTAGTGCTGCGTTTTTCTATTTCGCTGAATATCCCCTGTTAGACCTGTTTGGTGCGGGTCCCACACACTTGAGCAGCATTCCAGGGTGAGTCTCCCAACTCTTTTGTATGCAGTCTCCTCTGTAGACTGATTACATTTCTCACGTATCATACCACTGAACTGAAGTCTGTCACCTGCTATATCTAAGACTGATCGTAAGTCATCGATTCCATTCGTATCGCTACAAATCGTTATGCCCAGGTATTTGTGTGAACTGATCGATACCAACTGTGGCTCGTTGATATGGTAATCGTAGGGTACCACGTTATTTTTATTTTTTGAAGTGAACAGTTTCACATTTCTGAACATTTAAAACAAGTTTCCCATCTTTGCACAATATACTCACATTATTGAGAACGACGGTTTACACCCACGTCCAGCCATCCTGATTTAGATTTTTCGTGATTTCCCTTAATCGCTTAAGGCAAACGCCGGAGTGGTTCCTATGAAAGGGCTCTGCCGATTTCCCTCCCCATCCTTCCCTAATCCGAGCTTGTGCTCCGTCTCCAATGACATCGTTGTCGATACGACGTTTAACACTGATCTCCTTCTCCTCCATCCAACCGAATATTTCTGCAGCTGTTTTCCACTTCGTATCACATTACAGGTAACTACGTCATCTGCGAAAAGTCAGGCGTTTTTAAAATATTGTCAATACAGTCATTACTATACAACATTAACAGCAGGGGTTCCAACACACTTCTCTGGGTCACTTCCATTTCTGTTGATGACATTCCAAGCAAATGAATTGCTGTGTTCTTCCTGCTAAAGAACCTCAGTCCAGTCACAAATTTCGCTTGGTATCCCATACGATCGTAATTTTGACAGTAAGTGCTGATTAGGTGCTGAGGCAAATGCTTTTCGGAAATCGAGAGAAAGTTCATCTACCTGACTGCCTTGACCCATGGCTTTCAGTCTGTCATGTGTGAAGACTGGCAGTTGGCTTTCAGATGACCGACATTTTTGGAATTCATGTTGTATTGCATGGAGGAGATAACACATTACTTTTGAGTTCAAAATGTAGTGTAAGATTCTACAAAAAAATGGATCTAAAGGATAATGGATATTATTTTTGTGATTTACTTCTGGTACGCTTCTAGTGGATTGGTGCTCTCTTCCAACCCCTGGACACCGTTTTTGGTTCGAGGGATCTATGATACATTACGGTTAAAAGTGGGGCTAACTTAGATGGAAATATGGTATAAAATCTCGTAGGAGTTTTTTCGGATGCTAAAGCTTTGTTACATTTAAGCGATTTCAGGTTTCCATACACCACAGACAGCTGTGGTGCGAGAATTATATAAGTGCCATATTCCTAGGTAATTCAGCTTATAACTGCCGTTATTGCGAAGTGTGAGATACAAGAACATTATTAAATGTATATTAAGTGAGATACACTTTAAAAGATTATAGTATTCATCACAACTGAAATAAGAAAATAACTTACGTAACAAAAACAAATTAAGGTGACAAAGCATAACGATTTTTCGTGTTAGGAAAGAATAAGCGTAGTAATGTTACCGATGACAGGGCCACAAAGCGGGGTTATTAAATATGGTTTTCCGAAATTCCCTCACCAAAAAACACGAAGTAAATCTTCCAGAATTCTACTCATACACTGCTGCCAACATGAATAGCATAGAAGTAACTATCATAATTGTGGCGAAGCATCTTAAGTAACTTAATGAAGGGAACTCCTCTTGTCTAGACTGAATAAAAGTTAGATTTGTTTCAGAGTATGCTGATATAATAGCTCCTTATTTAGCAAACATATACAACCCCTCTCTCGACCAAGGATCCGTACCTTAAGACTAGGAAAGTTTCAAACGTCACACTAGAGCTGAAGAAAGGAAACAGAACTAATCTACTGAATTGCAGATTTGTATCATTGACGTCGATTTGAAGTAAGAATATGGAACATACACTGTGTTCGAACAGTATGAATTCACTCCAAGAAAATGATCTATTACACAGAGTCAGCACGAATTCAGAATAATCGGTCTTGTAAAACACAGCTACCTCTTTATTCTCATGAAGCTGTGAGTGATATAGACAGGAGTTCTCAAATTGATTTCATATTTCTAAATTTTCATATGACCTTTTATGCTGTTCCTCATAAGAGACTTCTAATCAAACTGTGAGCCAATGGGGCATCGTCTCAGTTGCGCGGCTGGATTTGTGAGTTCCTGTCAGAAGGGTCACAGTTCGTAGTAATCGACGGAGAGTCATTGACTAAAACAAAAATGACATCGGTAGTTCCCGAAAGAAGTGTTGAAGGCTCTTTACTATCCGTACTCTACATAAACAATTTGGGAAACAATTTCAGCACGCATCTTAGATTGTTTGCAGATGGTGCTGACATTTTCCGTCTAATAAGGTCATCAGCAGATTAAAATAAATTTCAAAATAACTTAAACAAAATGTCTGTATGGGGCAAAGAGTGGCAATTGATTCTAAACGATAAAAAATGTATGTCATCCATATGATTACTGAACGGAATTCGTTAAATTTCGGTTATACGATAATTCACACAAATGTACAGCCTGTCAGTAAAGGATATACCCAGGGGTAAGAGTTACGAACAACTGAACCCTAGGATGCCTAAGGTGGGGAGGGGCCGTTCGCTGAACCCACATTTTTTTAATGTTCCCTGCTTTTGCCCAAGTAACTTTTATACTACATATTCCCTTTGAGTTATTGTTTGTTGGCTATTGTATGAAACGTTAGTGTCAATATATTTTATAGAAAATTCCTGCTTTGAAAGAAAAAATTAATAAACATATTATGGGTCCAACAAACACCTTCATCAGGTTTCCATGCTATAGAAAATTTCCCTTAGTAGGATTTTGTATTTCCCATCTCTACAACAATGCAAGTTAGTTTCTTGTTGGTTGGTATCCTTGATATTCACAACAATCGGTTTACTTTCAGAGAAAGTGATTGTTGATGTCATTCAGCTGTTATTTATCTTGTAAACTTGCATTGAGTTAGTGCAGTTACCTATTGTTCACACCCAGACTTAGAAATGACTAAAAGAATACGTGACTCGTCTTTAGAAAGAGTTCTGAATGAAATTTTAGATGAAGATTCTGACTCGGGGAGTGAAAGTGAGTATGAGGATGGTGTTATGGAGTATGATGTGGATCGGGAAAGTGATGTGGATGTTAGGGAAGATGAAGATAGCGCAGCTTTAGGCAGTAACCATCAGGACGTTATTGTGGCCAAGTCTGGAAGAAGGTACGTAACCACACAGCCTAGAGTTCCTCGGAGGTCTGTTGCTAATATAGTAAGAGAGCAGGCAGCAGTAACTCCAGCAGGTGTTTTCCATTCACCTGGAGAAGCCTTGAAGTTACTTCTTACACCTGACATCATGGATATTATAGTAAAACATTCAAATTAAGAGGCTGTTAGGTGAAATGTTACTTTGACTAACGAGAAAGAATTGTATGCCTTTACAGGAATCCTGATACATATGGAGGCAAATAAGGACAATTCTGTCAGTGTACACGATATTTGGTCAGATCTAAAGGGTCGACCAGTTTACAAGGGTATTATGGCAAGAGAACGTTTCAAGGAACTTATTGCAATGACAAAAGTACCAGCCAGATAAGAAGGGAAGCAGACGAGTTCACAGCAATCCGTGATGTTTTCAACGAAGTGAATGATAGGTTTCCACTACTGTATAAAGCAGGGGTCCACTGCACTATTGATGAGATGCTCAGCTTCTTTAGAGGGCGCTGCCCCTTCAAAGTATTTATGAAGGATAAACCGGGCAAGTATGGCATCCTCTTACGCATGATGTCCGATGCAGTTGACAGATACGCCTTGAATATGGAACCCTATGCAGGTAATGTTCAGAATTTGTCTTCAAACGTCTGGTACCACCTGTGAAAAATACTGGTCGCAATATTACTACAGACCGATACTACTCATCGGTGGATTTGGCGGAAGAGTTATACCAAGACTACAAAGTTACTACAGTAGGAACTCTCCACTCAAGCAGGAAGCATATTCCAGAGATAATGAAGAACACGTCAAATCGAGAGCTATATTCATCAATGTTATTGTTCATAGACCCAACAACAGGTAGGCCTCTAGTTACTTTGGTGTCCTACATAGAAAAAACGAAACCAAGTAAAAACTTACTCTTGTTGTCGTCCGCAGCTCGTGGTCGTGCGGTAGCGTTCACGCTTCCCGCGCCCGTATTCGATTCCCGGCGGGGTCAGGGATATTCTCTGCCTCGCGATGACTGGGTGTTGTGTGATGTCCTTAAGTTAGTTAGGTTTAAGTAGTTCTAAGTTCTAGGGGACTGATGGCCATAGCTGTTAAGTCCCATAGTGCTCAGCGCCATTTGAACATTTTTTTTTTTACTGTTGTTGTCACGAATGCACCAAGATAAAGGCACTGTTGGAGGAGAGAAAAATAAAACCGCGTATGTACACCTGTAAGAGGGGAGCAAAAAGATGGCCTCTATCTGCATTTTACTCTGTCATCGACATTTGCGCTATCAGTGCAACCACCATATTCATCCAGCAACATCCAAGATGGAATGAAAAGGAACACAACAAACGGAAACTTTATCTTCTGCAAGCTGGGATGGAACTAGTGAAATTGGAGGTAGAAGAAAGAAGTGCCAATGCAAGAGGGTTATCTAACCAAACTGTTCAATCAATGGAGACTATTCTACAAAAGAAAATCAAAGAAGTGACAACAAAGGCACGTCAGCCTCCTGCAGGGAAAGGTCGATGTCATATTTGTGTAAGAGAAGCTAAAGTAGAGAAGCAGAAGTAGAACAATCTAAGTAAACCAAAACCGTATTGTGGACAGTGTCATAAACATGTGTGTAACACACATTCAGAAAAAATTGTGAAGTGTGTCTCTTGCCTTGAAGTTGAGGACTCAGGGTAGTCTATTGTATATGAACACATCTGTATTTTGTATTGTAATATGTCAATTTTTTACTCACTCAATCCAATATTTATAACAATTAACATTTATAAACCGATGTCTTAGTTAAAATACATAAACCATTTTGAAAGTTGTAATATTTCGTCAGTAAACTTATTTAATACCCGTGGGCTCGCCGAACCCCCCCCCCCCCCCCCCCCGCCCCCTTTAGGCATCCAAGTTAGAAAAAAAGGCTTGGGCGTCCTACGGTTAAATTGATGTTCCAATAGATAATGTCGCCTGGATCCAGGAAGAGAACTAAATATTGCATTTTATTGGAAGAATACTTAAAAGATGCAACAAATTCACCAAAGAGACTGCGTGCATAACGATTATACGTCTTCTGCTAGAGTATTGCTGTGCGCTTGGGATTCTTACCAGATAGAATTTGCGGAGGACATCGAAAAAGTTCAAAGAAGGGCAGCACGTTTTATATTATCGCGAAATAGGTATGAGAGTATCGCGGGTAAGATGGTGTGGAATGCCCCCCCTTTTTTATATTTTATTTTTTATTTATTTTTTATTTTTTAAAGGCGTTTCTCGTTGCGGCGGGATTTTTCACGATATTTCAATGTCCAAGTTTCTACCTTCAAAGCTAAAATATTTTGCTGACTCATAGCTGCATAGGGAGAAAGAAGATTGTGATAAAATAGGAGAAATCGGTGTTTCCACGGAAAGGTTCAGGTGTTCACGTTTCCTGCGTGCTGCTCAAGTTTGTACCAAGTAGAGAATTATTGTGAAAGTAACTCGATGAACCCTTTGCCAGGCAGTTAAGTTTGAATTGCAGAGTAGTGACGTAGAGGTAGATGTACGTATGCATCGTAAAAGGAGGAAGTGTAGGATACAAACGAAAAAAAGAGTAGAATCAGTGCCATATGCCGATTTAAGCAGTAATATCGCAGAACGATATGCAGACAATTCGTGGCACTCATGATCTTCTTCCGGCAGTAGCATATTTTGTTTGCGTTGGTCATTTGCAAGGCGGCGTCGACACGGCTCGAGCAGGGCCACACAGCACTCCACAGCAGGAGCAGGGAGCGGGCGAGCGACGACTACCGATGCAGGTAGGCCGTAACGTACTGAGCTGGTAGTGTCCAGGTTACTGGGTGCAAATTTGACAGATTTCTGGTTGGATGCATGTTTGACTGGCTGCAGTTTTATGTATCCAGCTGCCGAGTGTAGTGTAAGGCCTTGGCACGGGCCCAGATGTGATGATGGTGATGTAATGATTCCTGGGATGTCACTGAAGATAAGGAATTTCTGATGCTGATGTGACGTGCACAGTTGTCTCAGCTGAAATACGACACCGCTAATAAAACATTTGTTGGCAGCTGCCGAGTCTGCGTTTTGGCCTCGTATGTCAGTGCCCCACTGCTGGTGATGTTCTCGGGGATGGAGTACGGATTGGACAAGAATGCGACGGGAAGCTGATCATTGGCTATCGAAAAGGGTCTTCTCAGCAGTCGCCTCAGCTGAACTACAGGAATCATGGTCAGTCTACATGTGGATGGCTAGCAGGTATTTCTAACCCCCAGTTCTCCAAAATGTGAATTAGCCATGGAGCCATCTCGTTTCTTCAAAAAATCTTGTACATTTTCTTAAAACACAAAAATATGGAAACGAATAGAAGAAATTCAACCAGGAAAAATGTGGTTTTGCTAAGTAGTTAGAACAAATAAACAATAGAAAAAAATATGTTATTCG